>NW_026891428.1:0-17281 GCF_015708825.2 Lethenteron reissneri
CGGTCGTGACGCCCTGGGAGGGATGATGCGGGCTGAGGAAGGGGGGGGCATGCCTCACTGCCGCTTGCCCAACAACAACAACCGCCATTCGCGCTGACGTCACCAAGGCGCTTGTGCCAGGCTAGGTGTCCACGCATAGCAGATGCACTCACTCGCGAGAGGAACACAGTCAGCCAACCAAAATTGTGTTTGCAATTTGTCCCATTCCTCGTGTAATTGATGCAGTCGGTTTTTTTGGGGGGGGGGGGGCGATTTCTATTTGTTTCATTTTTTGTCACGTGTGGTGACCCAGGCCAGGTCACTCGTTTTGTAAATTAGACTCATCCTGGTCTAAGTTCCTCAACTGGTTAAACAAACCTCGACTTGACACTTGAACTCATACTCACTCACTGATCATCTCAATCATTTACTCCACTCACCCACCATCTTATCGATTTTCTCACCCAATCAATCCATAATTAATACACTTATTCACCCACTCATTCACCCACTCGCGCGTGCAAATTCTTCACCTGGTTATACAAAATACATTTGCAACTTCAACTTGAACCCGGGTTATGGTCACATTGCGTCTTGTACAAATTCTCGTGTTCCACAGACAGCTGAGTTTCGGGGCATTGGGCACGACCCACCAACCCTCGCTCCAACCTCCACAGTTCTGGCAGAATGGCCACAACCACTAACACAATACAATCATTTAAAGTCGCAGTCACGTGCTGCTGCTGCTCAAAAAAGCGCCGAGGGCATTGCCAGCACATCGCCTGTTGACAGCCCTGCAGAGCCAATTGGTGGAAATTCCACATTCCTATCTAGATGGCAGGGACCAAAACAAAACATAGCAAGCCTCCTCGTTAAAATATAATCCCGTTTATATGATAACTAGCTTTACTACCCGACTTCGCCCGGGACTTGGATTCACGACGCCCGGCCGCCTTTGTCTCCCCAGTGGCGATGTTCACACACCGCACCAGTTACTCGTTTGAGGCTGAGTCGACCTAGGGGAGGCCCAAGACCAGGTTAAAATAACCGTCACCAGTAGTGGCCGTGAGCGGGAATCGAACTCGGGTCGCCGGGTTCATAGCGCAGTGTACTAACCACTACACTACTGCTCCCCACACACAAAAATAAAACATAATAAAACAAATATTATGTTTCATTTTATTATTTTAGTACTTCCCTTCTACGTGACTTTACCGAAAGAACCAAGAAGATGAATCCCTGCAGTCACGAAAGCTTTAAATCGAAATTTAACAAAGCAATGCTGCACGAAGAACGCCTTAGACCTGCAACACATTTGTATTTCACTTTACCCGCAATCAGCAGGCACATCCGTTACGCTTCCGCACACGGGTCACATGACAGATGTGACGTCACAGCTCACTTGCCGTGCAAAATATATGCATTATTGCGCCCCTCCCCAAAAAAAATACAAAAGTCTATTTCGGTTTTTTCGGTAAAGTCACATAGGTAAAACATTAAAATTAATAAAAGTAAAATCAAATAAAAATTCACGACGTTTCGGAGGCAACACAAGCTTCCGTCTTCAGGTGGAACCGTCACAGCCACGACAGCTGTATCAAGTAAATGAGAGATTGCAGGAGCTACCACTCCGTTTATATAATGGTTGGAGAGGGGGGGGGGGACTGGGCAAGTACAGCACACTTTTTATTCATATGGTAAGGTGAGGCTTAAGAGGGTGAGCCTTTGTTATGCAGAGGTACTGTTTGTGACTCAACCTGTGAAAACAACTGAACATGGTAAACCTGTAATAGTTGTCTGTCAAATAAGATTGGCCAAATAAGTGTAGTTAAATCTTTTTTGCATGGTTAATTACATCTTTCCAATGATTACTCAGGTTGTAACCATCATCATGGTTGAAACTATGTCTGTGTTTGTATATTTGTATGGCTTCGTGTACAAACCTTTGATGGTAGCCAGGAGGTTTACAGAGAACCTTGGTCTCGGAAAAGACAATTTCATGAGAGCCCACCGAGTTGTTGCAATGATCGGCAACGGCCGAAGAATCAGTTCTGCCGTGTTTTAGATCTTTTAAGTTGTTGCTGTTATTGTTGTCTCTGCTTGTTCACCACCGCAAGCACAAGTCAGATCTAAAACACGGCAGAACTGATTCTTCGGCCGTTGCCGATCATTGCTACAACTCGGGGGCTCTCATGAAATTGTCTTTTCCGAGACCAAGGTTCTCTGCAAACCTCCTGGCTACCATCAAAGGTTTGTACACGAAGCCATACAAATATACAAACACAGACATCGTTTCAACCGTGATGATGGTTACAAACTGAGTAATCATTGGAAAGATGTAATTAACCATGCAAAAAAGATTTAACTACACTATTTGGCCAATCTTATTTGACAGACAACTATTACAGGTTTACCATGTTCAGTTGTTTTCACAGGTTGAGTCACAACCGTACCTCTCCATAACAAAGGCTCACCCTCTTAAGCCTCACCTTACCATATGAATAAAAAGTGTGCTGTACTTGCCCAGTCCCCCCCCCCCCTCTCCAACCATTATAATAACGGAGTGGTGCTCCTGCAATCTCTCATTACTGGATACAGCTGTCGTGGCGTGTGAGGGTTCCACCTGAAGAAGAAGCTTGTTGTTGCCTCCGAAACGTCGTGAATTTTTATTTTATTTTACTTTATTAATTTTAATGTTTACCTACGTGACTTTACCGAAAAGCCTAAGAGTATGAATCCTTGCAGTCACGAAAGCTTCAAATCTAGAAAAGTATTTTTTATAATGTTTGCATGGTGTACAGTCTAGAAATTACCCACATGGCAAATTTCAAGTTTGTTGCATGTCGGGAAGTACGCTAAACATTTTAAAAAGACACACATAATCACAAATTTCCCTTTTATATATATAGATGTCAACTTGCAACCAATGGCAGAGCCAGGATTTTCAGGTAGGGGGGCAACCCCTCCAGCAATGAAAATGATAGAGGAGTTGTTAGTAAGTAAGGACTTTTTATTCGACGCGTGTGCGGCGATGGTGCAGCCATCGATCGAGGGTCGAATTCGAACCGCGTTGTGTGATCGGCATCGCGCTCGCTGAAGATGTTTGCCTTCAGGGAAGTCGTGTGCTGTATACGCAACTGCGCACAATTCTGTGAGTCATTTCCAACTGCTTTGTCGTTACTTATTGCCAATTATGGACTCAGACTGTTGACCTATCATCCCATAGAGTCCCTGGCACGTAATAATATGCTACACAGTGGCAGTGTGGGTCGCAAAATGCCGATTTATTACTAATAAACAAATAATCCGATCGATATTAGGGATTTCGATCGAATAATTGGGGGAGCACGTGCCACCCCCCCCCCCCCCCACTGGATCCGCCACTGCTTGCCGCACAGCTTTCGTTCACTTTCGCAGAGAGAGAGAACGACTCGGAGGCGCGAGGCATTCCCCAACGAGCGGGGAAGGCAGCAGCCGCGCAGGGTGAGCCGGCGCTACCAACAGTTGTTCAAGCTCCGCGGTCCTCTAGGTATCAAGGTGTTATTAGCCACTTCGTGACTTGTGGGGGAAACCGGAAAAGCCCTGAGAAACCCCACGCGCGCGCGGGAGGGCATAAATCCCCATACAGATGGAAACAGATGGAGATTAGTCCGCCAATTTGCTGCACCAGCCGTCTCCTGGCGAGCGAGGACACGAGCCAGGATACGGCTCCCTCTCGACGCCCACGGGAAGGGAAGGAGTTTCACAACCATCTGTGCACGATCCACCAATCCTCGCTGCTCCCTTTCGTACTGCTGGATGATTACAGATAGCCGAGTGCAGCGTATCCACGACTGCCGCTGCCGGCTACATGCCCCAGCAACTCAAACAGCCTTCATCGCATCACGGCTCAACCCGACTGGCAGTTGCCTCTGACGCGTAGACTTGTTCCTTTCCATATTAAAAATTAAAAAAACTCAAAACGTTCGTCAATAACAGCACTGTGTGCGTGGGCTTAAAGCAAATATGATAGGCGACGTTTTGGGGGAATGGACCTTCTTCATGTGTGACAAAGAAGGGCCATTTTCCCGAAACTTCGCCTATTTGTTTTCCTCTTTAAGTTGTTGCTGTTATTGTTGTCTGCTTGTTCACCACAGCGAATGCAGCAGTAGCGTAACCAAACGTTCTGTTCAGACTTGAGAACAATCGTCGCCATAATCAATAGCCACCCTAACAATAGTGACCCGCAAAATAATCATCCTAATTAATAGTCACCATAAACAATAGTTCACCTTAATCAATAGTCACCGTAATCAATAGTCAACCTAATCCGTGAAATGTTTCTGCAAATTATAATCCTACTGCGATGAGTGAAACACATATTTCATTATTTAACGTTCATTTGTTTTTGGAATATTTTCGATTTCTCACTTGACAGTTTGTTGTTGTGCTTTTGTCATTGTTCGTGACCCAGGTCATTCTTATAAATGACAAAAAAACACTCAACAAATTCGTCAATAACACTGCAGCCTTAACGAGAAAAGGTCTATAATAGGCGACGTTTCGGACAAGGACACTTCTTCACAGCACATCTTGCAAATGAGACGATGCTGGTCTCACGAGTGCTCACTTGGTTAAACAAAGTTTGCTCGAGAAATCATATTCAAACTATTGCCTGCACAGAGTGTGCGGGAGCTGAGCCGTTGAGTGAGTGAAAGGCTGAGCCGGTGAGTAAGAGACTGAGCCGGTGAGTGAATGAGATACTGAGCCGGTGAATGAATGAATGAGAGGCTGAGCTGGTGAGTGAGTGACTGACAGGCTGAGCCGGTGAGTGAATGAGATGCTGAGCCGGTGAGTGAGAGATTGAGCCAGTGAGTGAGTGCGTCAGAGGCTGAGCCGGTGAGTTAGTGATAGACTAAGCCAGTGAATGAGTGAGAGGCTGAGCCGGTGAGTGAGAGATTGAGCCAGTGAGTGAGTGCGTGAGAGGCTGAGCCGGTGAGTCAGTGAGAGACTGAGCCAGTGAATGAGTGAGAGGCTGAGCCGGTGAGTGAGAGATTGAGCCAGTGAGTGAGTGAGAGGCTGAGCCGGTGAGTGAGAGGCTGAGCCGGTGAGTTAGTGGGAGACTGAGGTGGTGAGTGAGTGGCAGGCTGAGCCAGTGAGTGAGTGCGTGAGAGGCTGAGTTGCTGAATGAGTGAGACGGTGAGGCGGTGAGTTACTGAGTGAGTGGCCGAGTGCGGGGAGGCTGTGCCGTGTGGCTGCTGGGAGGAGCTGTGTGGGAGACGGAGGGAGCTGCAGTTCACCCCACACCCTCTGAACCTGCACCGAGCCCAAGGGATTCGTAAATTCACGAGATTTCTCTCTGCTCATTTGAACGAGCGGGCGGTGCTCAGCCAGATTGGAAATTCCACATTACTATGGAGGCGACCAGTTCATCCAGAGAGCACGGAGCTTTTTCTTCCTATAAAGTGGGTGAATTCCGAATGCAGAGATGATGGACGAGCGCCGAGAATGCGTAAACATGGGCAGCATTGCACGAACACATGGGCAGCTCGTGTCGGCGCGCCGAGTGGGAAGGGAGACACAGAGGCAGGGAGATGGGGGGGTGGGAGACAGGCAAGAGCGAGGGAGACAGGGAGGGAGACATGGAGGCAGGAAGGGAGGGAGACAGGGCGGAGGAATATAGAGGGGGAGGGAGGCGGAGGGAGGGGAGAGATGGGGGTGGGAGGAGGGAGAGGGATGGAGGGGGGAGAGACAGGGAGGAGGGATACAGAGACAGGGAGAGGGGGGAAAGGCAGAGAGACAGGGACGGAGGGAGACAAGAAGGCACACATGGAGGGAGGAAGACAGTGTGGTAGTGACGAGGGGACAGAGAGACAGGGAGGCAGGGAGAGAGACAATGGGACAGGGAGGGAGACAGGGGGAGGAAGGAGGGAGGCAGTGGAGTCCGCACTTGGAATCGATTGACAGGCAGAGAAATTTAGGGCAGGCGCTGCCTCAACGTCAAAATGTAATCACATTACGATCCGCACCGCAGCCTCATCTCCATCTGGAGTTCTTACAGAGAAGAGAGAGCGTGTGTGTGTGTGACATCCAGAGTCACGGTGCGAGAGATCGTGTGGGGAGCGGTGGCGCAGCGGCTAGTGGACTGTGCAACGAAGCCGCTTTCCCAAGTTCGATTCCCGCTCAGGGCCACAAATTGGTTAACGATCCTGGGCACTCTCCCCAAGGTCGACTCAGCCTTAAATAATTACTGGTGCGGTGTGTAAAATAATAGGTTTGGGAGACAAAGGTAGTCGGGTGCGGCTCTGTGGCCCTTCACTACTGGACGTCTGTGAATGAGAGCTTCATAGCTTATCGGATTTTTCCACGATAAATAAAGATTATGATTCTAAAGATTATGATACTAGCTAACCAACCTCTTCGTGCAGCACTGGGCCAGTATTCATAGGAGATCATTAAACAGCTCTTGCTCCCCACGGTATGTTAAGGTTAAACAGAGACCATTTGTCTTTGTGCAAGTGTGTGAGTTTATGCGTGTGTTTAATCTTACAGGCTATTTATAATCGGCGACCTCAAAATCTGATTGTAAAGCCTCCATTCATCCACAAAAAATATTTTCCCAGATATGTTAGAGGGTTTCAGATATTCACTGGCATAGGCACAAATAGAGATGAGCATGAGAAATCGCGGCTTAGCGGGAGCCTGATTAAACTTTACATCAATTCACTCAGTCACGCTCATCCACAGCAGCGCATCATCACAGGAGCATCACAGCATCATACCAACATCATCATCCCAACAGCATCACAGTATTATCCTAGTTTCATCGCAGCATAATCACAACATCATCACAGGATCATCACAGAAGCACAGCATCATCCCTACATCATAATAGCATCATCACAGGAACATCACAGCATCATCACAGCACCACAGCATCATCCTAGCAGCATCATTAGTGCCGTCGTGGAGAATAATAAAACTCGATGACGATTATTCACGTCCAGTCACTCCATGTAAATAAATATACAATAACTCCACGCATTCGTCAATAAGGCGACACTTCGGGCAATGCCCCTCCTTCATGGTCCTTCTTTATTGATAAGTTGTGCGTGCTATGAAAAAGCACCATTTTAATATTGCACATTGTTTAGGCCAACGAAGAGCCTCATACATTATTCAGACGGGTACTATTAACGCAGTGGTTTGTAAACATTTATACTGCAGCCTTGCACCCCTTTGGTTCTCAATTGTTACAAAAATTTGCAATGTTAATAAATACATCGTTGTGTGTTGATGAAACTAAGTCGTTGTACAATGTTAATAAATACAGAGGTGTGTGTTGATGAAACGAAGTCGTTGGAACTTACGTGCCCGTCCTTAATTTGTGTTTCGATGATTTACCTTCTAAAAAACAAATCTGGCCATGTCCTCGGCATCCCCAGAAGGACATCTCGCATCCGCAGGGGGTGCGTGCACTCAGGTTGACCGTGTGAACGGAGACTTCATTCTGGTTGTTAAACAGGATTAGTCAGGAACCGGGGACCGTTTCTAGTGGAGCGTTCGTCACAAACGCCCTCACCTAGCATACAAACGGCCTGGTACATTTCTCTCAAGGTCACGGTGTTATTGAGGTTGTTTGTGCTGCACACTGCTCAACGTCGCTACAGCAGCATCGCAGATAATTCACGTAAACAACAAAAAATATAACATCAGTTTTTGACCATCCCCCATCAGCTGCCACGCGTATATATAGCGCCGTCTCAAACTCGGACCATAACTTATCGAGAATGAGGGTGGGGGGGTTCCTCCTTTGCCTGTAATATCTGGCAGTTCACCAGCATTGGATGTCAGCAAACACCCCCACCCCCGACTCTGCTGATGACGACTCCGTACGTCGAAACCTGTGCAGAGTTTTGCTTGCTTGAACCAATGCAGCTGGAACCAACAATACATAAATACAATAACTCCCAGAAGGCGTTTGCGGCTGATGGATGTCTAAACACAACATATACGGCCACTCAAACTCACCGATAGAAACAGCTGCCACGGCTGTTCACGTTTAACCCACATCCATAAAAATATCATTCCAACCACCAGGCCGTAATTATAATATATATTGGGAGGGACACATCCTCCCCAATATTCAAATATGCTCAAAATGTCCCCCCCCCCCCCCACCAATATAATTGCTATAAATAGATTTCTGTTGATATGATTGTGGTTATGGTTGTACTTATTAATCCCTAATCTCTGGCCATTAACATACAATGAAACAAGAACAGGTAAAAATAAAAAACAAAGCAATGTAATACAATACACTTTTAGACATATTGTAAAAAAAGTGCATCCTATATGTTAGTGTTTTTTTATATTTTAGCCTGGAAATTCGTTTCCAAATTTAGATGTTTTTTTTTTCTGGGGGGGGGGTCCCCCAGACCCCCACGGAAGATTTAGTTCCCCCCCAATGTTGACTCCATGACTACGGCCAACCACTCTCGACCGATTCGTGAAGGGGCTCCCAAGGCCGACTTGTCGGTCGCGGCGGGACAGGGGGTTGGGCATACTTCACCATTCTGGTAACAGTTCGAATGAAGCGATAGCCAACCGACAGGCACGGTTTGGCTACGTACGGCGCGAAAGAAGTTCAACATAAATGCGTTCACACAAAGGAGGCGGAAATGTCACAGCCCCTGATGTCAGCCGGCAATGCGAACGGAGTAGATCGCGCGGCGCGCTAACCACAGCGCCACCGCTCCCGTCCCCTGACGTTAACTTGACCCAAACTTAATACCGTCGCACGTGACTGAGTTCATTACCGCCACGTGACGGCGCGACATCATTAAGGGATTGTGTGAAGTAATTAAGTGAGCCGTCTTGGTCTCCATGGTGACACGATGGGAGGGGTGGGGGGGATAGGGGTGGGGTGCTCATGGGGCTGTAGTCACGTGGTTCTATCCGTACATCTATTCACGTAGCTCAACTCATTACGTGGCCTCTTCTAAATAGATGTATGATTTGTTCTGAACACATCTCATGCCTCTCACTTCTCTCAACTCGCAATGCATCTCCCTGCCTTCATCTCTATTCCGAAATACATCTTCTCGCCCGTGCAGCGTGAATATAGAAATTCCAATGTGAAACCTATTGTCCTTCACACTGACTCTTACATACTCTTACACACTACCAAACCCTTACACTCACACAGCACCTGCAAAGGTCGGCATGGAATAGGTGGATAGGTGGCCATCACCACACCAGCCCGTCCGCCTTGTCGCCCCCGGTGGCGATGATTATACACCTGCACCAAGTACTCGTTTGAGGCTTAGTCGACCTAGGGAGGCTAAGGACCGGTTCAGATAATCGTCACTGGTGTTGGCCGTGAGTGGGAATCGAACTCGGGACCCCGGGTTCGTAGCGCAGTGCGCTAACCGCTACATTACCGCTCCCCACCACACTCACACGCACCTTCACACTCACACTACCAATCCCCCATACTCTTACACTCACAGATCTTTGAAGTATCTGCGATCTATCCAGCCTGGCTAATCCCAGGATGGATCGTCGGCAGGCCAGCCTAAATGTTTCAAAGTGGCGCAGATGTCCCTTTGAAGGAGAGCTCTCAACGTTTCGCAAGCATGGAGAAAGGAGGGGGCATTAGCTGTGGCCGAGAAGACACGGTGCTTCGAATTGAGAGATAGGCCAAGAGGTTTCCACGCGTACACCTCACTCACACACATAGGCGAGGACCCCCCACCCCCCATATCCTTAACATAAATGCAGTGGAATGTTGATCAGATGGAGGTTTTGCTTGTTGGCTCACCGCACCGATTCTCTCAGGTCGATTCTGTCTGTCTGACAATCGATGGCCACAATATCGGTGCTGCTCAGGCAGTTCACAGTATTGTTGTTGTCCCTGATGCTTCATTAGCCTCTGAATCGCACATTAACAATATCATTAAGGCTTCTTTTTTTTTCATCTTATAAATATGGCCAGGCTGCGCCCCATCCTTCACTATCAGCCACTTAGCAGCTGGTCCAAGCGTTTGTTTTCTCTCGTATTGACTTTTGTAATTCGCTGTTTGCCGGCATCTCCCTTCAACTGTGAAGTTGCCTACAACGCGTGCAGCATGCGGCTGACGGAATCCCCACGTGCAGCCCGCCTGTGCTGAACTTATGACCCTTGTGCTGGCATCTCTCCGTTGGCTGCCGCTCCGGTTTCGAGCAGAGTTCAAGATTCCTCTCCTCGCCTACTCGGCCCTCACTGATGCTGCTCCCTCGTGTACACAGCACCTCCTCCTTCGCCCACGTGTTCCTACAAGGGTACATCGGTCGTCCGAGTCTGGCATGTTGCGAGTGCCGAGGTCACGTCTCTTCTGTACGATGATGATGGTTGGTGACCGGATTTCTGTTCCTCGTGGCTCCCATGCTGTGCTATTCGCTTCCACTGGACGCTCGCTCCGCTGACTCCCACCCCTCCCCCCCCCGTTCTTTTTTAATCGAGCCTTAAGACAACTTATTTTGAAGGGATTTTTTAATATTTATTTAATCCTTTGTTTCGGGTGGATTGTATTGGTGTGAGCCTGCATTGTGTGCAGTATGTGCGGTCTCCAGGTGAAACGTGCTGTAGAAGTGTCAATTATTGTTATAGTATGAAGGCCGGAACGGCGCACGAGGGGGTGGGTGACCGGCACCACGCACGGCTTCCTTTGTCTCCTGAATGATATTGTGTTCCACATCGCACCAGGTACTAAGTTGAGGCTGAGTCCACCTAGGGGACGCCCATGACCGTTTAAGATAATTGTCGGCCGTGAGCAGGAATCGAACTCGGGCCACCAGGTTCGTGCACGACCGCTCTCATCCTCACTCACATTCTAACAAATACAAAGATCCCCCGTAGAGCCTCAACAGACTGTTGGGGCAAGTGCTGTTAGCGAGCACCTATGAAGGCCGGAACGGCACACGAGGGGGTGGGTGGCCAGCACTACGCCCGAACACTCGCACGCTCACACACCCGCCTCACTGCCTTCTCCCCTCTGTGAAGCCATCGCGGTATAGGAATAGGACGCGTTGTGGAGCAGTGCCTGTGATTTGCTGCCCGTGCCGAGATTCGGTTCATATCCAGCGGGCGCCCTGATTATGACTGCCGTGATAATAATGATATTACAGTATTACCACAACACTACTACGCGCCGTTTGCGTTGAGAAAGACGTTAAGAAAAAAAAGTCCCTTGACGTCAGAGTAAAGCCATCGTGTGCCGGCGTCACGGTCCCAGATTTGTGGAGTTTGAGAGATTATGTTCGTTGAAGTCCAACATTTATATACATTACACTGCACATTACTGAATTGGGATCACACACACAGCACCAACCATCGCATCCCAACTGGCAGTCTAAAGCCCCAGGCGACTCGTGCATATTGGTCTCTTCTTGAGTTCTGAACCTGTAACAAAAAGAACACGACTGGAATTGTTTTCACTCATCATCCCAACAATTCACCCGTCTCACCCACCATCTTACCCATCATCTCTCACTACACACTCAAATAATTCATTCATTCACTCATTCACCCATTCACTCGCCTCGTGCAAATGAGACTATCCTTCTGGTATCTTCTTGAGTTCTTAAAAAGTGAACTCATTCACGCACTCATCACCCATCATCTCACTCACCCATCATCTCACTCACCCACTCACTCAATGCTTTAATTCATTCACTCATTCATTCATTCTCGTCTCGAGTGTCACCTGCTTAAACAAGGCAGATGTGACACTCAGGCAACGCGTTGTGAATAGTCGGGGTGGAATCTGCGTGCTGTTCTGTTCTGAGCAGTGCCAGTCTTGGAAACCCGACGCTCCTCCACCACTCGCCGTTTGTGCTACGATGTTTGCTGTAGCAAAATATTATGATGTTAACTATTTTGAGATTAATATCACCCTTGTTTTGCTGTTTTTTGCTATTATTCTATGTTTAACGTGTGCACGTTTAGTTGCAGCGTTCGCGATACCGACACGAGTAATGTTACCAATCACCGGGCGAGGTGGCTCTGCGGTTGAGCAAGTGGCTCGGAGCCATAAGATCCTAAGTTCAAACCCTGTTTGGGGGATTAACTCAGCTCATCATCTCTCCGGGGGAAGGGGGGGTCGATACATTGAGAATCACGATGGTTGTGCTTATGGATATACCACTGACAATATGATGGAATGAAGAGGGGAATCAGCTTAATGATGAAAAGCAACTCGCTATGAGCCTGACCCGGGGAGTTTTTCAATCGGTGCACATTCCAGCTTTTTGCTAGACTGATGAGAGCCGTGAGCACCGACAAAAAAGGTGAAACAAATGCTGACAAGTGCGCAAAAAAATCACGGATTTAAGACGCACTCTTGGGGATTGAGAGACAGAACGAGGAACACATGGATTTGTGAACTCACACGGGCAAGTTACACAATCCACTCATGAAGGAAAGAAAAGTAGGACGAGGGCAGCGCACGTCATTACCAATGGGCCAAACTCATCAACGAGTGGCAGCCGAAGGAGATACTCACATCCGTGAGATCGTCCGCCACGGAGGTGGAGCGATGACATGAGCTCAGGTGTAGGTACTAACTAGACGTAGTTGTGATATTGCAGGTCAGAGAGAAAGATGCTGACCACTTATGGAGGCCTTCATCCAGCAGTGGACAGCTTCCGACTATCCACTGGCGAGTGGACAGTCGTAAGCTATCCCCCACACTTCCGATTCCTTTCCCCGCACCTCCAATTAGCACGGTTGGCTACATACGGTGCGAAAGAAGTTCAACATACATACACAGGGATACGTGGAGAGATTGAGATACGTGGAGACAGAGTGAGAGATGTCTCGAGAGAAGAAACCACTGCTGTGAATTGTAAAGTGATAGTATTGGTTGGATCCTCAGATGGTTGTCTCCCCATGGCTGGGGAAACAGCTTTGCGGATTGTACGGTCAGAATATCCGTTCATCCTGAGGGCTTGGTGTACGTGCTCCAGCTCACTGGCTAGGTGGTGCTGATCGGAGATTCATGGTGTAGTGTTTTGATGAGGGAATTCTTCTGGGCTGAATAATGGTGGGAGTCAGGCTTTAGATAGGCATCCGTGTGGGTGGCTTTCCTGTAGACAGAGTGTCCCAACGAGCCATCAGGTCTCTTCTCGATCAAAACATCCAGGAATGGTAGCTTGCCATCCTTTTCCACTTCTATCGTGAATTTGATAGATGGAGATATGGAATTTATGTGGTTGAGAAATTGGTTCAGTGCTGGCAGGCCACGTGGCCAGATGACGAACGTGTCATCTACGTACCCATTGGGGTACCCCTAATTTGTTTGTAGAAGGTACCATTCCAGGTGAAGTAAGTGTTGCTAATGGCAGTGCCTTACCAAAGTTGGTACATCTGGATTCAGTTCCTGTTGGACCAAGTCTTCAATTATTGCAATGGTGTCAGGTACAGGTACCTTGGTGAACAGGGAGACTACATAGAGACAAGTAAATCATCTGGAGACAGTGAGATGTCCTTGATTAGAGAAACCAAGTGAGCTGAGTTAAGTACAGCTGAGGTGGTCTTGCCCATGAAAGGAAGCAGGGTCTCAGACAGAAATTGGGCCAGTTTGTAGGTGGGTGTGTTAATGGTGGAGACGAATGGACAGAGCAGGGGTACCCTTCTTTGTGGATCTTTGAAAGGCCATAAAATCTGGGTGGTCTAGCAGCCGAAGGTTTTAGAGAGTGCTGCTTGGTCGAATCGATTAGAGAAGTTGAATAGTGAAGATATTGTTGGTTTTTGTAGCTAGGCGGTTGGTGGGATCTCTGTTGATGTTGATATAGCTGCCATCATTAAACAGGTCCTGAATTAAAAAAGAGACGTGGAGAGAGATGAGGATGAGACTTGGAGAGAGAGGGAGATGTGCAGAGAGAGAGAGAGACGGGGAGCAATCTCCCGTCTCACAAGGCCAGTGGAGACTCTCTGTCTCCATGGCAGTGACGTTACAGCGATTCAGAAGCATGGGCAGACATTCACAAGCACCACGGGCCCCACACAAGAGAGAGAGAGTGGGAGGATGGGAGGGAGTGAGAGAGGAAGGGAGAGGCACGGGAGATGTTTTCACACCGTGGCTAGGGATGGACATGGAGCCTGAGCGAAGGAGTTTTTTTTTTTCTTGCGTTGAAACTCATTTACGTGAGGATCGCATCTCGGACGTCCGGATCACATCCGATTTTAAACTATCCACTCTCATCAATCATTCTCCGTGCCTCTGGGTCTGTCCATGTGTCTGTGTGTCTGTCTGTGTGTGTCTGATCGTCCGTGTGTCTCTGGATGTTGTATATTGGTTTGTCTGTCTGTCTTTGTCCTCGTGTTTGCATGTTAGTCTGTTCATGTGTCTGTCTGTACATGTCTGTTTTTGTCTGGTCCGTGTTGTCTCACTCTTCCTTATTCGACAGCCTCCAAACGTGAGACTTGACATTTAAACTGCAATAGGTAATCGGATGAACCCGATGTTATGCCTATTGTGATGCATGTGGCTGGTAGAGGTAGAGGAAACTACCAAACAACAGGGAGTGGCTCTTCTTCTGAACAAAATAATGAAAGGCGCGTGGGAGCGTGAAAGCGAGATGTGGGAAGCTGTAAATCCCATGCTATTGTGGGCTCGTCTCCCCATCAACAGCAGGCAAATTATGGTGGGGATGGTTTACGCCTTCACCAAAGATGAACATCAGTGGAGGGATCCAGGCAAGGCTGATCAGTCAGATGCCTTCTATGATTTCCTGGTTCAAGTACTGGCTAAAAGTGGTCCCTCTGGATAGAGTCATCCTTTTGGCTTTAATGCCCGAGTGGGGCAGTTGTGAAGAGAGTTGAGAAGTTTCCATACCTGGGCAGTGTGCTTATGGCCAGCTCTGGTTTGGCAGCAGTTGTCTCACTCCGAATCACTCGAGCGGCATCATCTTTTTCATCAGCTGTGTTGTGTTATATGGGAGCTACCTGGCATATTGCTCCATACGAAGAATCGGGTTTTCTTGGCCACATCTTCTTGGTTCTTTCGGTAAAGTCACGTAGAAGGGAAGTAATAAAATAATAAAAATAAAACATAATAAAACAATTCTCACGACGTTTCGGCCACAACGCAAGCAGCCGTCCTCAGGTGAAAACCAGGTCCGTCGAGGCGACAGAGTCTGTTCATGTGTCTGTCTGTACATGGTCCGTCGAGGCGACAGAGTCATTCAGACTCTGTCGCCTCGACGGACCTGGTTTTCACCTGAGGACGGCTGCTTGCGTTGTGGCCGAAACGTCGTGAGAATTGTTTTATTATGTTTTATTTTTATTATTTTATTACTTCCCTTCTACGTGACTTTACCGAAAGAACCAAGAAGATGAATCCCTGCAGTCACGAAAGCTTTAAATCGAAATTTCTTGGCCACAGTCATGCCCTTCCTTCTCTACAATTTCGAAACGTGGAGTCATTTAAAGGAACATCTACGACGGTTTAAAACATTCAGACTGGCCTGCCTAACAAATCCATCCTGGGTTTCACCAGGCTGGATTGTATGAGGAGCTCACATATCGTTGAGAGATTTAGACACATTCAGTAAGCTCATCCGGCAGGCAAGGCTGCGCTGGCTGGGTCATGGAGCCCGCATCCCCATTCAGCTTCAATTTGGCCAGATAGAGGGGACTAAATTGGTACGGCACGAGCTGGAGAAGAGATGGGCAGAACAGGAGGATCTGGCGCTGAGCCGACTTGCCGATGACTGGTACCAGCGGTGTCAACATTGGTTTTCTACGGAGGTGGCTTGTGAAGGACGCTACTGAGCATTTGGAGCCGGCTGTCCTTCAACAACGGCGGAGGGCAGAGGAGTGCTGGCGGTTAAAATGCGGCGAGGTAGCACAGTGTGGTGGCACAGCATGGGAGCACAGGTGAAGCATCTGCCAGTCATCTCAGTCAGTCGATTCATAACCTGGGCAGCGAGCCTTCTTCACCTCGCGTGGCCCTGGCGAACGGCGGTGGTTGTTGTTGTTGTGGTTGCATGGTAGGGTGGCCACCTGCCCAGGTTTAACCAGGACAGTCCGGGATTTGGCATCCGCGTTCGGACGGCAGGAATTGATTTGTGCTTTACCGAGATCTGGTACTGGGCACCGCTCTGTTGAACGTTATCACGGTAACCTGCAAGGATCTCGTGCTGACTGACACAATATGTCCAGGTTCGGTTCTGTGGTGAAGGTGGCGAATCCTGTCTGTGGGTTGTACGCGTAATTATTCATGGGGTTGTTTTTGATGAAACTTTTCATGAAAAAAAGTAATCAACAGGCAAGTGCTAAGTAACTGTAATTTAACTACACGCTGAAAGTGAAGTGGAGATGAGGGATTACATGGAGCTTCCTTCGGTAACTTGACAATGATCCCCAGTGCAGTTAATCAAACATACACTTCACTGGCAAAGATCCCCCGTGTAGCCTAAACAGACATTTGGAGCAAGTGATGTTAGCAAGCACCTGTTAAGTCCGGAACGGTACACGAGGGGGTGAGTGGTCAGCACCACACCAGACCGCCTTCGTCTCCCTAGTGGCGATGTTTACACACCGCACCAGGTACTCATTTGAGGCTGAGTCGACCTAGGGGAAGCGCAGGAGCGGTGCAGATTATCGTCAATGATGTTGGCCGTGAGCGGCAATCGAACTTGGGTCGCCGGGTTCATTGCACATCACGCTAACCGCTACACTACCGCTCCCTATTTGTGTGCACACACATGTACACACACACACAGATGTTTGTATAAAAAAGCAACTTGGTATACGTATGTCATACTGATGACAATACTATATTCTATCATTTAAAATAAAACATTTTTAAGCAATCTTTTTTACATGTTGTGTTTCGGCTTGGGTCTAATTGTCCACGCTCAACTGACGTTGGCTGTAAATCACCACGGCCCCTTACGTTATGGCCACTTGCTGGAGTCGTGGAGTTCTGCCATTACTCGTACGGTACATCTCATTAAAGCGTGTTTAAAAAAAAGTATTTTTTAATATTATTTATTTTATTACACTTGTCATCAGAGCTTGGGGAGCTCTCGGGCCAGGCGGCTACTCAGTGGAAGAGCGGCACGTCATCGAAAGGGCTCGAGTTCAAACCCTGGTTGGAGTGGAATTCAGTTAGCCTACCATACCTCCATTGGGGGGTCTATAAAAATGGGTACCACTTCGTGAGGCCGTCAACAGTCATTGCCCTGATTCACAATTCGTTAAATTTAGTGAAATTCGTGGAGGTTTAATATATTACAAAATATATACAAAAAATGATTATAACTCTCCACCACC
>NW_026891429.1:0-21314 GCF_015708825.2 Lethenteron reissneri
TGCACGACGGCACGCACGCCGCGCACGCACACGCCGCGCACAGACGTGCACACACAGTGCACGCAGTGTCAATCACGTTGCCGCACTACGCGACGCACCGCGCACGCACGCACGTGCACGCGCACGCACACAGTGCACCCGCGTTCACCCGCGTGCACACACGTGCGAGGTGCACGCCGTGCACGCACGCCACGCGCACGCACGCGCACGCAAGCACGTGCACGCGCCACTTGCACAGCAGTTCACACGCGTGCGCGCCACGGCACGCACGTGCACGCACGCGCACGCACGCAGCTCGCACGGCACGCAGCACGCACTAGCGCACGAGTGAACACACGGCGCACGCGGATGCCGCACGCGCCGTGCAAGCGGAACAGCAGGGCCTACTACGCACGGGGCCTCCAGTGGACAAGTGGGCAGCCACAGACGCACGGTGCAAATCAGCCCGCGGGACGACGCACGCGGCGCACGCGCTACGCACACGCAGCACGCACGCGCGCCGCACGCGCTGCACGCAACGCCGCACGCAAGCGCCGCAACACACTGCACGCGCACGCACGACGTGCACGCACGTGGCACACTCGTGCACCCACGTGTACATGCGGCACGCAAGTGCACACGTGTGCACGCACGTGCACGCACGCGCACGCACGCGCACGCACCCCGCGCACGCGCGCGCACGCACGCGCACGCACACGACGTGCATCGAAGTGCACGCGCGCGCACCGCGTGTGCGCACCGTGCACGCACGCGCACTCACGCACACGCACGCGCACGCACGCGCACGCGTGTGCACGCACGTGCACGCACGCGCACGCACGCACACGCACGCACGCGCACGCACACACGTGCACACGCGTGCACGCACGTGCATGCGCGTGCACACACGTGCACGCGCGCGCACGCACGCGCACGCGCGCGCACGCGCGCGCACGCACGCGCACGCACACACGTGCACGCGCACGCACGCACGTGCACACACGTGCACACACGTGCACGCACGTGCACGCACGTGCACGCACGTGCACGTGTGTGCGCGTGCGTGCGCGCACGTGCACGCACGCGCGCGCACGCACGCGCACGCACGCGCACGCGCGCGCGCGCGCGCACGCACGCGCACGCACACACGTGCACCCACGTGCACACGCGTGCACGCGTGTGCACGCACGTGCACGCACGCGCACGCACGCACACGCACGCGCACGCACGCGCACGCACACACGTGCACGCGCACGCACACACGTGCACGCGCACGCACGCACGTGCACACACGTGCACACACGTGCGTGCGCGTGCGTGCACACGCGTGCACGTGCGTGCACGTGGGTGCACGTCTGTGCACGCACGCGCACGCACGCGCACGCACGCGCACGCACGCGCGTGCACGCGCACGCACACACGTGCACACACGTGCACGCACGTGCACACGCGTGCACCCACGTGCACGCACGTGCACGCGTGTGCACGCACGCGCACGCACGCGCACGCACGCGCACGCACACACGTGCACGCGCACGCACACACGTGCACGCGCACGCACACACGTGCACGCACGTGCACGCACGTGCACACACGTGCACCCACGTGCACACGCGTGCACACACGTGCACGCGTGTGCACGCACGTGCACGCACGCGCACGCACGCCCACGCACGTGCACGCACGTGCACGCACGTGCACGCACGCGCACGCACGCGCACGCACGCGCACGCACACGCACACACGTGCACGCACGCGCACGCACGCGCACGCACGTGCGAACGCACGTGCACGCACGTGCACAGACGTGCACGCGTGTGCAAACACGTGCACGCACGTTCGCACGCACGTGCACGCACGTGCACGCACGTGCACACACGTGCACGCGTGTGCACGTGCACACACGTGCACACACGTGCACGCACGTGCACACACGTGCACGCACGCGCACGCACGCGCACGCACGCGCACGCACGCGCACGCGCAATCACGCGCACGCACGTGCACGCACGTGCACATACGTGCGCCCACGTGCACACACGTGCACACACGTGTGTGCACACACGTGCAAGTGTGTGCACACACGTGCACACACGTGCACGCACGTGCACGCACGTGCACGCACGTGCACGCACACACGTGCACACACGTACACGCACGCGCACGCACGCGCACGCACGCGCACGCACACACGTGCACGCGCACGCACGCACGTGCACAGACGTGCACACACGTGCACGCGTGTGCAAACACGTGCACGCACGTGCACGCACGTGCACGCACGTGCACACACGTGCACACACGTGCACGCACGCACACGCACGCGCACGCACGCGCACGCACGCGCACGCACGCACGTGCACGCGCACGCACACACGTGCACACGCGTTCACACGCGTGCACACACGTGCACACGCGTGCACGCGCGTGCACGCGCGCGCACGCACGCGCACGCACACACGTGCACACGCACGCACGTGCACACACGTGCACACACGTGCCCGCATGTGCACGCACGTGCACGCACGTGCACGCACGTGCACGTCTGTGCACACACGTGCACAGACGTGCACACACGCGCACGCACGCGCACGCGCACACGTGCACAGACGTGCACACACGCGCACGCACGCGCACACGCACGCACGCACGCGCACGAACGCGCACGCACGCGCACGCACGCACACGCACGTGCGTGCACGCATGTGCACGCGTGTGCACACGCGTGCACACGCGTGCACACGCGTGCACACACGTGCACACACGCGCACGCACGCGCACGCACGCGCACGCACACACGTGCACGTCTGTGCACGCACGCGCACGCACGCGCACGCGCACGCACGCGCGTGCACGCGCACGTGCACGCACGCGCACGCACGCGCACGCACGCGCGTGCACGCGCACGCACACACGTGCACACACGTGAACAGGCGTGCACATACGTGCACCCACGTGTGCACACGCGTGGACGTGCACGCGCGCGCACGCACGCACGCGCACGCACGCACGTGCACGCACGTGCACGCACGTGCACACGCGTGCACCCACGTGCACGCACGTGCACGCGTGTGCACGCACGCGCACGCACGCGCACGCACGCGCACGCACGCACGCGCACGCACACACGCGCAAGCACACGCACACGCACGCGCACAGACGTGCACACGCGTGCACGTGTGTGCACGCGTGTGCACGCACGTGCGCACGCACGTGCACACACGTGCACGCACGTGCACACACGTGCACGCACGCACACGCACGCGCACGCACGCGCACGCACGCGCACGCACGCACGTGCACGCGCACGCACACACGTGCACACGCGTTCACACGCGTGCACACACGTGCACACGCGTGCACGCACGTGCACGCACGTGCATGCACGCGCACGCACGCGCATTCACGCGCACGCACGCGCACGTGCAATCACGCGCACGCGCACGCACACACGTGCACGCGCACGCACGCACGCGCACGCACACGCACGCGCACAGACGTGCACACACGTGCACGCGTGTGCAATCACGTGCACGCACACGCGCACGCACGCGCACGCACGCACGTGCACGCGCACGCACACACGTGCACACGCGTTCACACGCGTGCACACACGTGCACACACGTGCACGCACGTGCACGCACGCACGCGCACGCACGCGCACGCACGCACGTGCACGCGCACGCACACACGTGCACACGCGTGCACGCACGTGCACGCACGTGCACGCACGCGCACGCACGCGCGCGCACGCACGCGCACGCACGCGCACGTGCAAACACGCGCACGCGCGCGCACGCGCACGCACGCGCACGCACGCGCGCGCACGCGCACGTGCAAACACGCGCACGCGCGCGCACGCGCACGCACGCGCACGCACGCGCGCGCACGCGCATGCACGCACGCGCACGCACGCGCACGCACACACGTGCACGCGCACGCACGCACGTGCACGCACGTGCACACGCGTGCACCCACGTGTACATGCGTGCACGCACGTGCACACGTGTGCACGCACGTGCACGCACGCGCACGCACGCGCACGCACGCGCACGCGCGCGCACGCACGCGCACGCACACACGTGCACGCACGTGCACGCGCGCGCACGCGTGTGCGCACGTGCACGCACGCGCACGCACGCACACGCACGCGCACGCACGCGCACGCGTGTGCACGCACGTGCACGCACGCGCACGCACGCGCACGCACGCACACGCACGCGCACGCACGCGCACGCACACACGTGCACACGCGTGCACGTGCGTGCACGCGCGCGCACGCACGCGCACGCGCGCGCACGCACGTGCACGCGCGCGCACGCACGCGCACGCACGCGCACGCACACACGTGCACGCGCACGCACGCACGTGCACACACGTGCACACACGTGCACGCACGTGCACGCACGTGCACGCACGTGCACGTGTGTGCACACACGTGCACAGACGTGCACACGCACGCACGCGCACGCACGCACACGCACGTGCGTGCACGCGCGTGCACGCGTGTGCACACACGTGCACACACGTGCCCGCATGTGCACGCACGTGCACGCACGTGCACGCACGTGCACGTCTGTGCACACACGTGCACAGACGTGCACACACGCGCACGCACGCGCACGCGCACACGTGCACAGACGTGCACACACGCGCACGCACGCGCACACGCACGCACGCACGCGCACGAACGCGCACGCACGCGCACGCACGCACACGCACGTGCGTGCACGCGTGTGCACGCGTGTGCACACGCGTGCACACGCGTGCACACGCGTGCACACACGTGCACACACGCGCACGCACGCGCACGCACGCGCACGCACACACGTGCACGTCTGTGCACGCACGCGCACGCACGCGCACGCGCACGCACGCGCGTGCACGCGCACGTGCACGCACGCGCACGCACGCGCACGCGCACGCACGCGCGTGCACGCGCACGCACACACGTGCACACACGTGAACAGGCGTGCACATACGTGCACCCACGTGTGCACACGCGTGGACGTGCACGCGCGCGCACGCACGCACGCGCACGCACGCACGTGCACGCACGTGCACGCACGTGCACACGCGTGCACCCACGTGCACGCACGTGCACGCGTGTGCACGCACGCGCACGCACGCGCACGCACGCGCACGCACGCACGCGCACGCACACACGCGCAAGCACACGCACACGCACGCGCACAGACGTGCACACGCGTGCACGTGTGTGCACGCGTGTGCACGCACGTGCGCACGCACGTGCACACACGTGCATGCACGTGCACACACGTGCACGCACGCACACGCACGCGCACGCACGCGCACGCACGCGCACGCACGCACGTGCACGCGCACGCACACACGTGCACACGCGTTCACACGCGTGCACACACGTGCACACGCGTGCACGCACGTGCACGCACGTGCATGCACGCGCACGCACGCGCATTCACGCGCACGCACGCGCACGTGCAATCACGCGCACGCGCAGCACACACGTGCACGCGCACGCACGCACGCGCACGCACACGCACGCGCACAGACGTGCACACACTGCACGCGTGTGCAATCACGTGCACGCACACGCGCACGCACGCGCACGCACGCACGTGCACGCGCACGCACACACGTGCACACGCGTTCACACGCGTGCACACACGTGCACACACGTGCACGCACGTGCACGCACGCACGCACGCACGCGCACGCACGCACGTGCACGCGCACGCACACACGTGCACACGCGTGCACGCACGTGCACGCACGTGCACGCACGCGCACGCACGCGCGCGCACGCACGCGCACGCACGCGCACGTGCAAACACGCGCACGCGCGCGCACGCGCACGCACGCGCACGCACCGCGCGGCACGAGCAAGTGCCAACACGCGCACGCGCACGCACGCGCACGACGCGCGCGCACCGCATGCAGCACGCGCACGCACGCGCACAGCACACACGGCACGGCGCACGCACGCACGGCACGCAAGTGCACACGCGTGCACCCCAGTGTACATGCGTGCACGCAGTGCACACGTGTGCACGCACGGGCACGAAGCGCACGCACGCGCACGCACGCGAACAGCGCGCGCACGCACGCGCAGCACACATTTCACGCACGTGCACGCGAGCGCAAGCGTGTGCGCACGTGCACGCACGAGCACGCACGCACACGCACCGCGCCGCAGCTGCACGCGTGTGCACGCACGTGCACGCACGCGCACGCACGCGCACGCACGCGCACGCGCGCACGCGCACCGCAACGTGCACGCGCGCGCACGCACGCGCACGCACGCGCACGCACACACGTGCACGCGCACGCACGCACGTGCACACACGTGCACACACGTGCACCGCACGTGCACGCACGTGCACGCACGTGCACGTGTGTGCACACACGTGCACAGACGTGCACACGCACGCACGCGCACGCACGCACACGCACGTGCGTGCACGCGCGTGCACGCGTGTGCACACACGTGCACCCACGTGCACACGCACGCAAACACATGCACACACGTGCACACGCGTGCACACGCGTGCACACGCGTGCACACACGTGCACTCACGCGCACGCACGCGCACGCACGCGCACGCACACACGTGCACGTCTGTGCACGCACGCGCACGCACGCGCACGCACGCGCACGCACGCGCGTGCACGCGCACGCACACACGTGCACACACGTGAACACGCGTGCACATACGTGCACCCACGTGTGCACACGCGTGGACGTGCACGCGCGCGCACGCACGCACGCGCACGCACACACGTGCACACGCGTGCACGCACGTGCACGCACGTGCACGCACGCGCACGCACGCGCGCGCACGCACGCGCACGCACGCGCACGTGCAAACACGCGCACGCGCGCGCATGCGCACGCACGCGCACGCACGCGCGCGCACGCGCACGTGCAAACACGCGCACGCGCGCGCACGCGCACGCACGCGCACGCACGCGCGCGCACGCGCACGCACGCACGCGCACGCACGCGCACGCACACACGTGCACGCGCACGCACGCACGTGCACGCACGTGCACACGCGTGCACCCACGTGTACATGCGTGCACGCACGTGCACACGTGTGCACGCACGTGCACGCACGCGCACGCACGCGCACGCACGCGCGCGCACGCACGCGCACGCACACACGTGCACGCACGTGCACGCGCGCGCACGCGTGTGCACGCACGTGCACGCACGCGCACGCACGCGCACGCACGCGCACGCACGCGCACGCACACACGTGCACGCGCACGCACGCACGTGCACACACGTGCACACACGTGCACGCATGTGCACGCACGTGCACGCACGTGCACGCACGTGCACGTGTGTGCACACACGTGCACAGACGTGCACACGCACGCACGCGCACGCACGCACACGCACGTGCGTGCACGCGCGTGCACGCGTGTGCACACACGTGCACCCACGTGCACACGCACGCAAACACGTGCACACACGTGCACACGCGTGCACACGCGTGCACACGCGTGCACACACGTGCACACACGCGCACGCACGCGCACGCACGCGCACGCACACACGTGCACGTCTGTGCACGCACGCGCACGCACGCGCACGCACGCGCGTGCACGCGCACGCACACACGTGCACACACGTGAACACGCGTGCACATACGTGCACCCACGTGTGCACACGCGTGGACGTGCACGCGCGCGCACGCACGCACGCGCACGCACGCACGCGCACGCACGTGCACGCACGTGCACACGCGTGCACCCACGTGCACGCACGTGCACGCGTGTGCACGCACGCGCACGCACGCGCACGCACGCGCACGCACGCACGCGCACGCACACACGCGCACGCACACGCACACGCACGCGCACAGACGTGCACACGCGTGCACGTGTGTGCACGCGTGTGCACGCACGTGCGCACGCACGTGCACACACGTGCACGCACGTGCACACACGTGCACGCACGCACACGCACGCGCACGCACGCGCACGCACGCGCACGCACGCACGTGCACGCGCACGCACACACGTGCACACGCGTTCACACGCGTGCACACACGTGCACACGCGTGCACGCACGTGCACGCACGTGCATGCACGCGCACGCACGCGCATTCACGCGCACGCACGCGCACGTGCAATCACGCGCACGCGCGCGCACGCGCATGCACGCGCACGCACGCGTGCGCGCACGCGCGCGCACGCGCACGCACGCGCACGCACGCGCACGCACACACGTGCACGCGCACGCACGCACGCGCACGCACACGCACGCGCACAGACGTGCACACACGTGCACGCGTGTGCAATCACGTGCACGCACACGCGCACGCACGCGCACGCACGCACGTGCACGTGCACGCACACACGTGCACACGCGTTCACACGCGTGCACACACGTGCACACACGTGCACGCACGTGCACGCACGCACGCGCACGCACGCGCACGCACGCACGTGCACGCGCACGCACACACGTGCACACGCGTGCACGCACGTGCACGCACGTGCACGCACGCGCACGCACGCGCGCGCACGCACGCGCACGCACGCGCACGTGCAAACACGCGCACGCGCGCGCACGCGCACGCACGCGCACGCACGCGCGCGCACGCGCACGTGCAAACACGCGCACGCGCGCGCACGCGCACGCACGCGCACGCACGCGCGCGCACGCGCATGCACGCACGCGCACGCACGCGCACGCACACACGTGCACGCGCACGCACGCACGTGCACGCACGTGCACACGCGTGCACCCACGTGTACATGCGTGCACGCACGTGCACACGTGTGCACGCACGTGCACGCACGCGCACGCACGCGCACGCACGCGCACGCGCGCGCACGCACGCGCACGCACACACGTGCACGCACGTGCACGCGCGCGCACGCGTGTGCGCACGTGCACGCACGCGCACGCACGCACACGCACGCGCACGCACGCGCACGCGTGTGCACGCACGCTGCACGCACGCGCACGCACGCGCACGCACGCACACGCACGCGCACGCACGCGCACGCACACACGTGCACACGCGTGCACGCACGTGCACGCGCGTGCACGCACGTGCACGCGCGCGCACGCACGCGCACGCGCGCGCACGCACGTGCACGCGCGCGCACGCACGCGCACGCACGCGCACGCACACACGTGCACGCGCACGCACGCACGTGCACACACGTGCACACACGTGCACGCACGTGCACGCACGTGCACGCACGTGCACGTGTGTGCACACACGTGCACAGACGTGCACACGCACGCACGCGCACGCACGCACACGCACGTGCGTGCACGCGCGTGCACGCGTGTGCACACACGTGCACCCACGTGCACACGCACGCAAACACGTGCACACACGTGCACACGCGTGCACACGCGTGCACACGCGTGCACACACGTGCACTCACGCGCACGCACGCGCACGCACGCGCACGCACACACGTGCACGTCTGTGCACGCACGCGCACGCACGCGCACGCACGCGCACGCACGCGCGTGCACGCGCACGCACACACGTGCACACACGTGAACACGCGTGCACATACGTGCACCCACGTGTGCACACGCGTGGACGTGCACGCGCGCGCACGCACGCACGCGCACGCACACACGTGCACACGCGTGCACGCACGTGCACGCACGTGCACGCACGCGCACGCACGCGCGCGCACGCACGCGCACGCACGCGCACGTGCAAACACGCGCACGCGCGCGCACGCGCACGCACGCGCACGCACGCGCGCGCACGCGCACGTGCAAACACGCGCACGCGCGCGCACGCGCACGCACGCGCACGCACGCGCGCGCACGCGCACGCACGCACGCGCACGCACGCGCACGCACACACGTGCACGCGCACGCACGCACGTGCACGCACGTGCACACGCGTGCACCCACGTGTACATGCGTGCACGCACGTGCACACGTGTGCACGTACGTGCACATGCGTGCACGCACGTGCACACGTGTGCACGCACGTGCACGCGCGCGCACGCACGCGCACACACGTGCACGCACGTGCACGCGCGCGCACGCGTGTGCACGCACGTGCACGCACGCGCACGCACGCGCACGCACGCGCACGCACGCGCACGCACGCGCACGCACACACGTGCACGCGCACGCACGCACGTGCACACACGTGCACACACGTGCACGCATGTGCACGCACGTGCACGCACGTGCACGCACGTGCACGTGTGTGCACACACGTGCACAGACGTGCACACGCACGCACGCGCACGCACGCACACGCACGTGCGTGCACGCGCGTGCACGCGTGTGCACACACGTGCACCCACGTGCACACGCACGCAAACACGTGCACACACGTGCACACGCGTGCACACGCGTGCACACGCGTGCACACACGTGCACACACGCGCACGCACGCGCACGCACGCGCACGCACACACGTGCACGTCTGTGCACGCACGCGCACGCACGCGCACGCACGCGCGTGCACGCGCACGCACACACGTGCACACACGTGAACACGCGTGCACATACGTGCACCCACGTGTGCACACGCGTGGACGTGCACGCGCGCGCACGCACGCACGCGCACGCACGCACGCGCACGCACGTGCACGCACGTGCACACGCGTGCACCCACGTGCACGCACGTGCACGCGTGTGCACGCACGCGCACGCACGCGCACGCACGCGCACGCACGCACGCACACACGTGCACGTGCACGCACACACGTGCACGCGCACGCACACACGTGCACGCACGTGCACGCACGTGCACACACGTGCACCCACGTGCACACGCGTGCACACACGTGCACGCGTGTGCACGCACGTGCACGCACGCGCACGCACGCCCACGCACGTGCACGCACGTGCACGCACGTGCACGCACGCGCACGCACGCGCACGCACGCGCACGCACACGCACACACGTGCACGCACGCGCACACACGTGCACGCACGCGCAAGCACGCGCACGCACGTGCGCACGCACGTGCACGCACGTGCACAGACGTGCACGCGTGTGCAAACATGTGCACGCACGTTCGCACGCACGTGCACGCACGTGCACGCACGTGCACACACGTGCACGCGTGTGCAAACACGTGCACACACGTGCACACACGTGCACGCACGTGCACACACGTGCACGCACGCGCACGCACGCGCACGCACGCGCACGCACACACGTGCACACACGTGAACACGCGTGCACATACGTGCACCCACGTGTGCACACGCGTGGACGTGCACGCGCGCGCACGCACGCACGCGCACGCACACACGTGCACACGCGTGCACGCACGTGCACGCACGTGCACGCACGCGCACGCACGTGCACGCGCACGCACACACGTGCACGCGCACGCACACACGTGCACGCACGTGCACGCACGTGCACACACGTGCACCCACGTGCACACGCGTGCACACACGTGCACGCGTGTGCACGCACGTGCACGCACGCACGCCCACGCACGTGCACGCACGTGCACGCACGTGCACGCACGCGCACGCACGCGCACGCACACGCACACACGTGCACGCACGCGCACGCACGCGCACGCACGTGCGCACGCACGTGCACGCACGTGCACAGACGTGCACGCGTGTGCAAACACGTGCACGCACGTTCGCACGCACGTGCACGCACGTGCACGCACGTGCACACACGTGCACGCGTTCACACGCGTGCACACACGTGCACACACGTGCACGCACGTGCACGCACGTGCACGCACGCGCACGCACGCGCACGCACGCGCACGCACGCACGCGCACGTGCAATCACGCGCACGCGCGCGCACGCGCACGCACGCGCACGCACGCGCGCGCACGCGCGCGCACGCGCACGCACGCGCACGCACGCGCACGCACACACGTGCACGCGCACGCACGCACGCGCACGCACACGCACGCGCACAGACGTGCACACGTGCACGCGTGTGCAATCACGTGCACGCACGTGCGCACGCACGTGCACGCACGTGCACGCACGTGCACACACGTGCACACACGTGCACGCACGTGCACGCACGCACGCGCACGCACGCGCACGCACGCACGTGCACGCGCACGCACACACGTGCACACGCGTGCACGCACGTGCACGCACGTGCACGCACGCGCACGCACGCGCACGTGCAATCACGCGCACGCGCGCGCACGCGCACGCACCCGCACGCACGCGCGCGCACGCGCACGCACGCGCACGCACGCGCACGCACACACGTGCACGCGCACGCACGCACGTGCACGCACGTGCACACGCGTGCACCCACGTGTACATGCGTGCACGCACGTGCACGTGTGTGCACGCACGTGCACGCACGCGCACGCACGCACGCGCACGCACACACGTGCACGCGCACGCACCCACGTGCACGCACGTGCACGCACGTGCACGCACGTGCACCCACGTGCACACGCGTGCACGCGTGTGCACGCACGTGCACGCACGCGCACGCACGCACACGCACGCGCACGCACGCGCACGCACACACGTGCACGCGCACGCACACACGTGCACACACGTGCACACGCGTGCACACACGTGCACGTGCGTGCACGTGCACGCACGTGCACGTGTGTGCACGCGTGTGCACGCACGCGCACGCACGCGCACGCACGCGCACGCACGCGCACGCACACACGTGCACGCGCACGCACGCACGTGCACACACGTGCACACACGTGCACGCATGTGCACGCACGTGCACGCACGTGCACGCACGTGCACGTGTGTGCACACACGTGCACAGGCGTGCACACGCACGCACGCGCACGCACGCACACGCACGTGCGTGCACGCGCGTGCACGCGTGTGCACACACGTGCACCCACGTGCACACGCACGCAAACACGTGCACACACGTGCACACGCGTGCACACGCGTGCACACGTGTGCACACACGCGCACGCACGCGCACGCACGCGCACGCACGCGCACGCACGCGCACGCACGCGCACGCACACACGTGCACGCGCACGCACGCACGTGCACAGACGTGCACACACGTGCACGCGTGTGCAAACACGTGCATGCACGTGCGGACGCACGTGCACGCACGTGCACGCACGTGCACGCACGTGCACGCACGTGCACGCACACACGTGCACGCACGCGCACGCACGCGCACGCACGCGCACGCACGCGCACGCACGCGCACGCACACACGTGCACGCGCACGCACGCACGTCCACAGACGTGCACACACGTGCACGCGTGTGCAAACACGTGCATGCACGTGCGGACGCACGTGCACGCACGTGCACGCACGTGCACACACGTGCACACACGTGCACGCACGCACACGCACGCGCACGCACGCGCACGCACGCGCACGCACACACGTGCACGCGCACGCACGCACGTGCACACACGTGCACGCACGTGCACGTGTGTGCACACACGTGCACAGACGTGCACACGCACGCACGCGCACGCACGCACACGCACGTGCGTGCACGCGCGTGCACGCGTGTGCACACACGTGCACCCACGTGCACACGCACGCAAACACGTGCACACACGTGCACACGCGTGCACACGCGTGCACACGCGTGCACACACGTGCACACACGCGCACGCACGCGCACGCACGCGCACGCACGCGCACGCACACACGTGCACGTCTGTGCACGCACGCGCACGCACGCGCACGCACGCGCACGCACGCGCGTGCACGCGCACGCACACACGTGCACACACGTGAACACGCGTGCACATACGTGCACCCACGTGTGCACACGCGTGGACGTGCACGCGCGCGCACGCACGCACGCGCACGCACGCACGTGCACGCACGTGCACACGCGTGCACCCACGTGCACGCACGTGCACGCGTGTGCACGCACGCGCACGCACGCGCACGCACGCGCACGCACGCACGCGCACGCACACACGTGCACGCGCACGCACACACGTGCACGCGCACGCACACACGTGCACGCACGTGCACGCACGTGCACACACGTGCACCCACGTGCACACGCGTGCACACACGTGCACGCGTGTGCACGCACGTGCACGCACGCGCACGCACGCCCACGCACGTGCACGCACGTGCACGCACGTGCACGCACGCGCACGCACGCGCACGCACACGCACACACGTGCACGCACGCGCACGCACGCGCACGCACGTGCGCACGCACGTGCACGCACGTGCACAGACGTGCACGCGTGTGCAAACACGTGCACGCACGTGCACCCACGTGCACACGCGTGCACACACGTGCACGCGTGTGCACGCACGTGCACGCACGCGCACGCACGCCCACGCACGTGCACGCACGTGCACAGACGTGCACGCGTGTGCAAACACGTGCACACACGTGCACACACGTGCACGCACGTGCACACACGCGCACGCACGCGCACGCACGCGCACGCACGCGCACGCACGCGCACGCACGCGCACGCGCAATCACGCGCACGCACGTGCACGCACGTGCACGCACGTGCACACACGTGCGCCCACGTGCACACACGTGCACACACGTGTGCGCACACACGTGCACGTGTGTGCACACACGTGCACACACGTGCACGCACGTGCACGCACGTGCACGCACGTGCACGCACACACGTGCACGCACGCGCACACACGCGCACGCACGCGCACGCACGCGCACGCACGCGCACGCACACACGTGCACGCGCACGCACGCACGTGCACAGACGTGCACACACGTGCACGCGTGTGCAAACACGTGCACGCACGTGCGGACGCACGTGCACGCACGTGCACGCACGTGCACACACGTGCACACACGTGCACGCACGCGCACGCACGCGCACGCACGCGCACGCACGCACGCACGCGCACGCACGCACGTGCACGCGCACGCACACACGTGCACGCGCGTTCACACGCGTGCACACACGTGCACACGCGTGCGTGCACGTGCACGCACGTGCACGCACGCGCACGCACGCGCACGCACACACGTGCACGCGCACGCACGTGCACAGACGTGCACACACGTGCACGCGTGTGCAAACACGTGCACGCACGTGCGGACGCACGTGCACGCACGTGCACGCACGTGCACACACGTGCACACACGCGCACGCACGCGCACGCACGCGCACGCACGCGCACGCACGCGCACGCACGCGCACGCACGCACGTGCACGCGCAGGCACACACGTGCACACGCGTTCACACGCGTGCACACACGTGCACACGCGTGCGTGCACGTGCACGCACGTGCACGCATGCGCACGCACGCGCACGCGCACGCACGCGCACGTGCAATCACGCGCACGCGCGCGCGCGCACGTGCGCACGCACGCGCGCGCACAAGCGCGCACGCGCGCGCGCACGTGCGCACGCACGCGCGCGCACAAGCGCGCACGCGCGCGCACGCGCGCACACGCACGCACGCGCACGCACACACGTGCACGCGCACGCACGCACGCGCACGCACACGCACGCGCACAGACGTGCACACGTGCACGCGTGTGCAATCACGTGCACGCACGTGCGCACGCACGTGCACGCACGTGCACGCACGTGCACACACGTGCACACACGTGCACGCACGTGCACGCACGCACGCGCACGCACGCGCACGCACGCACGTGCACGCGCACGCACACACGTGCACACGCACGTGCACGCACGTGCACGCACGTGCACGCACGCGCACGCACGCGCACGTGCAATCACGCGCACGCGCGCGCACGCACACGCACGCGCACGCACGCGCGCGCACGCGCACGCACGCGCACGCACGCGCACGCACACACGTGCACGCGCACGCACGTGCACGCACGTGCACACGCGTGCACCCACGTGTACATGCGTGCACGCACGTGCACGCGTGTGCACGCACGTGCACGCACGCGCACGCACGCGCACGCACGCGCACGCACGCGCGCGCACGCACGCGCACGCACACACGTGCACGCGCACGCACACACGTGCACGCACGTGCACGCACGTGCACGCACGTGCACCCACGTGCACACGCGTGCACGCGTGTGCACGCACGCGCACGCACGCGCACGCACGCACGCGCACGCACGCGCACGCACACACGTGCACGCGCACGCACACACGTGCACACACGTGCACACGCGTGCACACGCGTGCACGCGCGTGCACGCACGTGCACGCGCACGCACGCACGCGCACGCACGTGCACGCGTGTGCACGCACGCGCACGCACGCGCATGCACGCGCACGCACGCGCGCGCACGCACGCGCACGCACGCGCGCGCACGCGCGCGCACGCACGCGCACGCACACACGTGCACGCGCACGCACACACGTGCACGCACGTGCACGCACGTGCACGCACGCGCACGCACGCACACGCACGCGCACGCACGCGCACGCACACACGTGCACGCGCACGCACGCACGTGCACACACGTGCACACACGTGCACGCATGTGCACGCACGTGCACGCACGTGCACGCACGTGCACGTGTGTGCACACACGTGAACAGACGTGCACACACGCGCACGCACGCGCACGCACGCACGCGCACGAACGCGCACGCACGCGCACGCACGCACACGCACGCGCGTGCACGCGCGTGCACGCGCGTGCACACACGTGCACACACGTGCACACGCACGCAAACACGTGCACACACGTGCACACGCGTGCACACGCGTGCACACGCGTGCACACACGTGCACACACGCGCACGCACGCGCACGCACGCGCACGCACGCGCACGCACACACGTGCACGTCTGTGCACGCACGCGCACGCACGCGCACGCACGCGCACGCACGCGCGTGCACGCGCACGCACACACGTGCACACACGTGAACACGCGTGCACATACGTGCACCCACGTGTGCACACGCGTGGACGTGCACGCGCGCGCACGCACGCGCACGCACGCGCACGCACGCACGCGCACGCACACACGTGCACGCGCACGCACACACGTGCACGCGCACGCACACACGTGCACGCACGTGCACGCACGTGCACACACGTGCACCCACGTGCACACGCGTGCACACACGTGCACGCGTGTGCACGCACGTGCACGCACGCGCACGCACGCCCACGCACGTGCACGCACGCGCACGCACGCGCACGCACGCGCACGCACGCGCACGCACGTGCACACACGTGCGTGCACGTGCGTGCACGCGTGTGCACGTGTGTGCACGCGTGTGCACGCGTGTGCACGTGTGTGCATGCGCGTGCACGCACGCACGCGCACGCACGCGCACGCACGCGCACGCGCACGCGCACGCGCACGCACGCGCACGCACGAACGCGCACGCACGCGCACGCACGCACGCACGTGCGTGCACGCGCGTGTACGTGTGTACACACACGTGCACACACGTGCACACGCACGCAAACACGTGCACACACGTGCACACGCGTGCACACGCGTGCACACGCGTGCACACACGTGCACGTGTGTGCACGCACGCGCACGCACGCGCACGCACGCGCACGCACGCGCACGCACACACGTGCACGTGTGTGCACGCACGCGCACGCACGCGCACGCACGCGCACGCACGCGCACGCACGTGCACGCACACACGTGCACGCGCACGCACACACGTGCACACACGTGAACACGCGTGCACATACGTGCACCCACGTGTGCACACGCGTGCACGTGCACGCGCGCGCACGCACGCACGCGTACGCACGCACGTGCACGCACATGCACGCACGTGCACACGCGTGCACCCACGTGCACGCACGTGCACGCGTGTGCACGCACGCGCACGCACGCGCACGCACGCGCACGCACGCGCACGCACGCAGGCGCACGCACACACGTGCATGCGCACGCACACACGTGCACGCACACGCACACACGTGCACGCACGTGCACGCACGTGCACACACGTGCACCCACGTGCACACGCGTGCACACCCGTGCACGCGTGTGCACGCACGTGCACGCACGCGCACACACGTGCACGCACGCGCACGCACGCGCACGCACGCGCACGCACACACGTGCACGCGCGTGCACATACGTGCACCCACGTGTGCACACGCGTGCACGTGCACGCGCGCGCACGCACGCACGCGCACGTACGCACGTGCACGCGTGCGTGCGCAGGCATGCGCGTGCGTGCACGTGCGTGCACGTGCGTGCACGTGCGTGCACGTGCGTGCGCGTGCGTGGGCGTGCGTGCGCGTGCGTGCACGTGCGTGCACGTGGGTGCACGTGCGTGCACGTGCGTGCACGTGCGTGCACGTGCGTGCACGTGTGTGCGTGCGCGTGCACGTGTGTGCGTGCGCGTGCACGTGTGTGCGTGCGCCTGCGTGCGTGCGCGTGCGTGCGCGTGCGTGCGCGTTCGTGCGCGTGCGTGCGTGCGTGCGCGTGCGTGCGCGTGCGTGCGTGTGCGTGCGCGTGTGTGCACGTCTGTGCACGTGTGTGCACACACGTGCACGTGCGTGCACGTGCGTGCACGTGCGTGCGTGCGTGCGCGTGCGCGTGTGTGCACGTCTGTGCACGTGTGTGCACACACGTGCACGTGGGTGCACGTGTGTGCACGTGCGTGCACGTGCGTGCACGTGCGTGCACGTGCGTGCACGTGTGTGCGTGCGCGTGCACGTGTGTGCGTGCGCGTGTGTGCGCGCGCGCGTGCGTGCGCGTGCGTGCGCACTCGTGCACGTGCGTGCACACGCGTGCACGTGCGTGCACGCATGTACACGTGGGTGCACGCGTGTGCACGTGCGTGCACGTGCGTGCACGTGCGTGCACGTGTGCACGTGCGTGCACGTGTTTGCACACGCGTGCACGTGTGTGCTCGTGCGTGCGCGTGCGTGCGCGTGCGTGCGCGTGCGTGCACACGCGTGCACGTGTGTGCACGTGTGTGCACGTGTGCGCACACACGTGCACGCGCGCGCACGCACGCGCACGCACGCGCACGCACGTGCACGCACGTGCACGCACGTGCACACGCGTGCACTCACGTGTACATGCGTGCACGCACGTGCACGCGTGTGCACGCACGTGCACGCGTGCGCACGCACGCGCACGCACGCGCACGCACGCGCACGCACGCGCGCGCACGCGTGTGCACGCACGTGCACGCGTGCGCACGCACGCGCACGCACGCGCACGCACGCGCACGCACGCGCGCGCGCACACACGCGCACGCACACACGTGCACGCGCACGCACACACGTGCACGCACGTGCACGCACGTGCACGCACGTGCACGCACGTGCACACACGTGCACCCACGTGCACGTGTGTGCACACACGTGCACAGACGTGCACACACGCGCACGCGCACGCACGCACGCACGTGCACGCACGTGCACGCACGTGCACGCACGTGCACGTGTGTGCACACACGTGCACAGACGTGCACACACGCGCACGCACGCGCACGCACGCGCACGCGCACGCACGCACGCGCACGAACGCGCACGCACGCGCACGCACGCACACGCACGTGCGTGCACGCGCGTGTACGTGTGTACACACACGCGCACGCACGCGCACGCACGCAGGCGCACGCACACACGTGCACGCGCACGCACACACGTGCACGCGCACGCACACACGTGCACGCGCACGCACACACGTGCACGCACGTGCACGCACGTGCACGCACGTGCACGCGCGTGCACCCACGTGCACGCGCTGTGCACGCACGTGCACGCACGTGCACGCACGCGCACGCACGCCCACGCACGTGCACGCACGTGCACGCACGTGCACGCACGCGCACGCACGCCCACGCACGCGCACGCACGCGCACGCACGCGCACGCACGTGCACGCACGTGCACGCACGCGCACGCACGCGCACGCACGCGCACGCGCACGCGCACGCGCACGCACACACGTGCACGCGCACGCACGCACGTGCACATGTGTGCACGTGTGTGCACAAACGTACACACACGTGCACGCGTGTGCACACACGTGCACACACGTGCACCCACGTGCACGCACGTGCACGCACGTGCACGCACACACGTGCACACACGTGCACACACGTGCACGCGTGTGCACGCACGCGCATGCACGCGCACGCACGCGCACGCACGCGCACGCACGTGCACGCACGTGCACAGACGTGCACACACGTGCACGCGTGTGCAAACACGTGCACGCACGTGCACACGTGCACGCACGTGCACGCGCGCGCACGCACGCGCACACACGTGCACGCACGCGCGCGCACGCACGCGCGCGCACGCACACACGTGCACGCGCACGCACACACGTGCACGCACGTGCACGCACGTGCACACACGTGCAACCACGTGCACACGCGTGCACGCGTGTGCACGCACGTGCACGCGCACGCACGCGCACGCACGCGCACGCACGCGCACGCACACACGCGCACGCACACGCGTGCACACACGTGCAAACGCGTGCACGCACGTGCACGCGCGTGCACGCACGCGCACGCACGCGCACGCACGCGCACACACGCGCACGCACACACGTGCACACACGTGCACACGCGTGCACACACGTGCACACGCGTGCACGCACGTGCGCGCGCGTGCACGCACGCGCACGCACGCGCACACACGTGCACGCGCACGCACGCACGTGCACACACGTGCACACACGTGCACGCGTGTGCACGCACGTGCACGCACGTGCACGTGTGTGCACACACGTGCACAGACGTGCACACACGCGCACGCACGCGCATTCGCGCGCACGCACGCGCACGCACACACGTGCACGCGCACGCACACACGTGACACGCGTGCACATACGTGCACCCACGTGTGCACACACGTGAACGGCACGCACACACGTGCACGCGCGTGCACGCACGTGCACGCAGTGCACACACGTGCACCCACGTGCACACCTTGCACTCATGTTCACGCACGTGCACGCGTGTGCGCACACGCGTGCACAGACGTGCACGCACGCGCACGCACGCGCACGCACGCACGCACGCGCACGCACGGGCCGCACACACGCGCACGCACCACACGTGCACGCGCACGCACACACGTGCACGCACTGTGCACGCACGGCACACACGTGCAACCCACGTGCACACGTTGTGCACGCGTGTGCACGCACGATGCACGCACGCGCAACGCACACGCGCCACGCACCGCGCCGCGCCACACACGCGCACGCACACACGTGCTACGCGCACGATCACCACGGCCGCACGTGCACGGCACGGGGCACACACACGTGCACCCACGTGCACACGTGTGCACGCGTGTGCCCGCACGTGCACGCACGCGCACGCACGCTGACACGCACGCGACGCACTCGAGCCCGGCACGCGCGCGCACACACAGCGCACGCACACACGTGCACGCGCACGCCCACGCGCCACGCACACACGTGCACGCACGTGCACGCACGTGCCACACAGTGCACCCACGTGCACACGCGTGCACGTGTGCACG
>NW_026891430.1:0-13419 GCF_015708825.2 Lethenteron reissneri
TCGTAGGCAGGCCAGCCTAAATGTTTCTAACCAGGCTAGGGGGGTCCACGTTTCGCAAGCGTAGAGAAGGGAGGGAATGACCGTGGCCGAGAAGACTTGAAGCTTCACGCACACACACACCATCACACACTCTCACCCACACACCATCACACACACACAAATGCAGGCGGAGAGCGAACGCCACTCAACACAGTCGGGAATCTAACCCAGAGAGGTTTCCGTGTAGGGCGTGAGCTTTACTTCTTACTTTATATTGTACCACAGCGTGTGTGAGACACCGCTGAGCTGCTGTGCAGTAGTAGTAGCACACAGAGACACACACAGACACACAAAGACACACAGAGACCCACAGAGCACACAGAGACACACACAGAGACACAGAAACACACAGACACACAGAGACCCACAGAGACACACACATACACACAGAAACACACAGACACACGACACACAGAGACACACATAGAGACACACAGACACACAGAGACACACAGAGACACACAGAGACCCACAGAGACACAGAGACACACAGAGACACACAAAGACCCACAGAGACACACAGAGACTCAGAGACACACAGAGACACACAGAGAGACACAGAGACACACAGAGACCCACAGAGACACACAGAGACCCAGAGAGACCCACAGAGACACACAGAGACCCACAGAGACACACAGAGACACAGAGACACGCAGAGACCACAGAGCCCCACAGAGACACACAGAGACCCACAGAGACCTAAAGAGACACACAGAGACACACAGAAACACAGAGACACACAGACACACAGAGACACACATAGACACACAGACACACAGAGACACACATAGAGACACACTCTACTGTGTGAGTAGTTATGGGTCTCTACTGTGTGAGTAGTCTGTGGGTCTCTACTGTGTGAGTAGTCTATGGGTCTCTACTGTGTGAGTAGTCTGTGGGTCTCTACTGTGTGAGTAGTCTGGGGTCTCTACTGTGTGAGTAGTCTGTGGGTCTCTACTGTGTGAGTATGTGGGTCTCTACTGTGTGAGTAGTCTGTGGGTCTCTACTGTGTGAGTAGTCTATGGGTCTCTACTGTGTGAGTAGTCTGTGGGTCTCTACTGTGTGAGTAGTATGTGGGTCTCTACTGTGTGAGTAGTCTGTGGGTCTCTACTGTGTGAGTAGTCTGTGGGTCTCTACTGTGTGAGTAGTATGTGGGTCTCTACTGTGTGAGTAGTCTGTGGGTCTCTACTGTGTGTGTAGTCTGTGGGTCTCTACTGTGTGTAGTCTGTGGGTCTCTACTGTGTGAGTAGTATGTGGGTCTCTACTGTGTGTGTAGTCTGTGGGTCTCTACTGTGTGAGTAGTATGTGGGTCTCTACTGTGTGAGTAGTCTGTGGGTCTCTACTGTGTGAGTAGTCTGTGGGTCTCTACTGTGTGAGTAGTCTGTGGGTCTCTACTGTGTGAGTAGTCTGTGGGTCTCTACTGTGTGAGTAGTCTGTGGGTCTCTACTGTGTGAGTAGTCTGTGGGTCTCTACTGTGTGAGTAGTCGTGGGTCTCTACTGTGTGAGTAGTCTGTGGGTCTCTACTGTGTGAGTAGTCTGTGGGTCTCTACTGTGTGAGTAGTCTGTGGGTCTCTACTGTGTGAGTAGTCTGTGGGTCTCTACTGTGTGAGTAGTCTATGGGTCTCTACTGTGTGAGTAGTCTGTGGGTCTCTACTGTGTGAGTAGTCTGTGGGTCTCTACTGTGTGAGTAGTCTGTGGGTCTCTACTGTGTGAGTAGTCTGTGGGTCTCTACTGTGTGAGTAGTCTATGGGTCTCTACTGTGTGAGTAGTCTGTGGGTCTCTACTGTGTGAGTAGTCTGTGGGTCTCTACTGTGTGAGTAGTCTGTGGGTCTCTACTGTGTGAGTAGTCTATGGGTCTCTACTGTGTGAGTAGTCTGTGGGTCTCTACTGTGTGCGTAGTCTGTGGGTCTCTACTGTGTGAGTAGTCTATGGGTCTCTACTGTGTGAGTAGTCTATGGGTCTCTACTGTGTGAGTAGTCTATGGGTCTCTACTGTGTGAGTAGTCTGTGAGTCTCTACTGTGTGAGTAGTCTATGGGTCTCTACTGTGTGAGTAGTCTATGGGTCTCTACTGTGTGAGTAGTCTATGGGTCTCTACTGTGTGAGTAGTCTATGGGTTCATCTTCTTGGTTCTTTCGGTAAAGTCACGTAGAAGGAAGTAATAAAATAATAAAAATAAACAATAAAACAATTCTCACGACGTTTCGGCCACAACGCAAGCAGCCGTCCTCAGGTGAAAACCAGGTCCGTCGAGGCGACAGAGTCTGAATGAAACAGCACACGAGCTTGGAGCATATATAAGCTGGGCGCATTGACAAAGGAATTTGCATATCAAAAGGAATTTAGCATATTTATGGGAAATGCAGGAATGTGATTAGTACTGCATATGCATGTGCATTATGCAGGATTAACATCATCAAAGGGAGCTGCAGTTACTGCTGCTGCTGCAATTGCTGCTGCTGCAGTTGCTGCTGCTGCAGTTGCTGCTGCTGCTGCAGTTTCTGCTGCTGCTGCTGCAGTTGCTGCTGCTGCTATGCTCCAAGCTCGTGTGCTGTTTCATTCAGACTCTGTCGCCTCGACGGACCTGGTTTTCACCTGAGGACGGCTGCTTGCGTTGTGGCCGAAACGTCGTGAGAATTGTTTTATTATGTTTTTTTTATTATTTTATTACTTCCCTTCTACGTGACTTTACCGAAAGAACCAAGAAGATGAATCCCTGCAGTCACGAAAGCTTTAAATCGAAATTTAGTCTATGGGTCTCTACTGTGTGAGTAGTCTGTGGGTCTCTACTGTGTGAGTAGTCTGTGGGTCTCTACTGTGTGAGTAGTCTGTGGGTCTCTACTGTGTGAGTAGTCTGTGGGTCTCTACTGTGTGAGTAGTCTGTGGGTCTCTACTGTGTGAGTAGTCTGTGGGTCTCTACTGTGTGAGTAGTCTATGGGTCTCTACTGTGTGAGTAGTCTGTGGGTCTCTACTGTGTGAGTAGTCTGTGGTCTCTACTGTGTGAGTAGTCTGTGGGTCTCTACTGTGTGAGTAGTCTGTGGGTCTCTACTGTGTGAGTAGTCTGTGGGTCTCTACTGTGTGAGTAGTCTATGGGTCTCTACTGTGTGAGTAGTCTGTGGGTCTCTACTGTGTGCGTAGTCTGTGGGTCTCTACTGTGTGAGTAGTCTGTGGGTCTCTACTGTGTGAGTAGTCTGTGGGTCTCTACTGTGTGAGTAGTCTGTGGGTCTCTACTGTGTGAGTAGTCTGTGGGTCTCTACTGTGTGAGTAGTCTGGGGTCTCTACTGTGTGAGTAGTCTGTGGGTCTCTACTGTGTGAGTAGTCTATGGGTCTCTACTGTGTGAGTAGTCTGTGGGTCTCTACTGTGTGAGTAGTCTGTGGGTCTCTACTGTGTGAGTAGTCTGTGGGTCTCTACTGTGTGAGTAGTCTGTGGGTCTCTACTGTGTGAGTAGTCTATGGGTCTCTACTGTGTGAGTAGTCTGTGGGTCTCTACTGTGTGCGTAGTCTGTGGGTCTCTACTGTGTGAGTAGTCGTGGGTCTCTACTGTGTGAGTAGTCTGTGGGTCTCTACTGTGTGAGTAGTCTGTGGGTCTCTACTGTGTGAGTAGTCTGTGGGTCTCTACTGTGTGAGTAGTCTGTGGGTCTCTACTGTGTGAGTAGTTGTGGGTCTCTACTGTGTGAGTAGTCTATGGGTCTCTACTGTGTGAGTAGTCTGTGGGTCTCTACTGTGTGAGTAGTCTGTGGGTCTCTACTGTGTGAGTAGTCTGTGGGTCTCTACTGTGTGAGTAGTCTATGGGTCTCTACTGTGTGAGTAGTCTGTGGGTCTCTACTGTCTGAGTAGTCTGTGGGTCTCTACTGTGTGAGTAGTCTGTGGGTCTCTACTGTGTGAGTAGTCTATGGGTCTCTACTGTGTGAGTAGTCTGTGGGTCTCTACTGTGTGAGTAGTCTGTGGGTCTCTACTGTGTGAGTAGTCTATGGGTCTCTACTGTGTGAGTAGTCTGTGGGTCTTTACTGTGTGAGTAGTCTGTGGGTCTCTACTGTGTGAGTAGTCTATGGGTCTCTATTAGTAGTCTATGGGTCTCTGTGTGAGTAGTCTATGGGTCTCTGTGTGAGTAGTCTATGGGTCTCTACTGTGTGAGTAGTCTATGGGTCTCTGTGTGAGTAGTCTATGGGTCTCTGTGAGTAGTCTATGGGTCTCTATGAGTGGTCTATGGGTCTCTACTGTGTGAGTAGTCTATGGGTCTCTATGAGTGGTCTATGGGTCTCTATGAGTAGTCTGTGGGTCTCTATGAGTGGTCTATGGGTCTCTATGAGTGGTCTATGGGTCTCTATGAGTGGTCTATGGGTCTCTGTGTGAGTAGTCTATGGGTCTCTATGAGTGGTCTATGGGTCTCTACTGTGTGAGTAGTCTATGGGTCTCTATGAGTGTCTATGGGTCTCTATGAGTAGTATGTGGGTCTCTATGAGTGGTCTATGGGTCTCTATGAGTGGTCTATGGGTCTCTATGAGTAGTCTATGGGTCTCTATGAGTAGTCTATGGGTCTCTATGAGTGGTCTATGGGTCTCTATGAGTGGTCTATGGGTCTCTGTGTGAGGAGTCTATGGGTCTCTATGAGTGGTCTATGGGTCTCTGTGTGAGGAGTCGATGGGTCTGTATGAGTGGTCTATGGGTCTCTGTGTGAGGAATCAATGGGTCTCTATGAGTGGTCTATGGGTCTCTGTGTGAGGAGTCTATGGGTCTCTATGAGTGGTCTATGGGTCTCTGTGTGAGGAGTCGATGGGTCTCTATGAGTGGTCTATGGGTCTCTGTGTGAGGAGTCGATGGGTCTCTATGAGTGGTCTATGGGTCTCTGTGTGAGGAATCAATGGATCTCTATGAGTGGTCTATGGGTCTCTGTGTGAGGAGTCGATGGGTCTCTATGAGTGGTCTATGGGTCTCTGTGTGAGGAGTCGATGGGTCTCTATGAGTGGTCTATGGGTCTCTGTGTGAGGAGTCGATGGGTCTCTATGAGTGGTCTATGGGTCTCTGTGTGAGGAGTCGATGGGTCTCTATGAGTGGTCTATGGGTCTCTGTGTGAGGAGTCGATGGGTCTCTATGAGTGGTCTATGGGTCTCTGTGTGAGGAGTCGATGGGTCTCTATGAGTGGTCTATGGGTCTCTGTGTGAAGAGTCGATGGGATCACGGTGCGCCACGTTGGAGTCGGTCCGACAGCCACGAGAGGAACACCGTCCTGCGGACAGAGCACATCGCCATGGCGACACAAACACACACACACACAGATACACACACAGACACACACACAGACAACAACAACAACAACCGCCATTCGCCACTAAGTGGCGGTGACGTCACCACGATGCTTGTGCCAGGCCAAGTGCACCTTGAGGCCACGTGAAGTGTCGAAAGCCCGCTGGCAGGAGGTCACGGGGCAGACCCAGGTGCCACTGGTCGACTGACCGAGATGACCGAGATGACTGGCTGATGCACCACCTGTGCCCCCTACTGTGCCAACTTGCTGTGCTTTAGCCACCCGGCGCTCCGCTCGTTGTTGTGAGCGTCGCTCCTCCGCCCTCCGTTGTTGGAGGGCGACTGCCTCCAACTGCCCAGTAGCGTCCTTCACGAGCCTCCACTGAGGCCGATCTTGACACCGCTGGTACCAGTCATCGGCAAGTCCACTCAGCTCCACGTCCTCCTGTACCACATCACTCCATCTCTTCTCCAGCCCGTGCCGCGCCCGTCTAGCCCCCTCGATCCGGCCGAACAAAAGCTGTTTAGGCATGCGGTGGCTGGGCATGCGGGCTACATGACCCAGCCAACGCAGCCTTGCCTGCCGGAGGAGCTCACTGATGGGACTTTGCCCAGATCTTTCAAGGATTTGTGAGCTCCTCACACAATCCAGCCTGGTTAAACCCAGGATGGATCGTAGGCAGGCCAGCCTAAATGTTTCCAACCGGCGAAGATGCTCCACCAGGGGGTCCACGTCTCGCAAGCGTAGAGAAGGGAGGGAATGACCGTGGCCGAGAAGACCTGAAGCTTCGTGCGGAGCGACAGACCAGGTAGCTTCCACACAGCGTTACGCAACCGATGAAAAGATATTGCCGCTCGACTGATTCGGAGTGAGACCTCTGCTGATAGACTGGAGCCGGTCATAAGCACACTGCCCAGGTATGGGAAACTCTCCACTCTCTCCACAACTGCCCCATCACCAATTGGGAGTTGTGGGGGTGGAGTGTCCGATGGTACAAAATACCCAGGCAGGTGCTTGGTTTTGGTGGGGCTGATGGTAAGGCCCCACCTCTTAGTGGCACGCTCCAGTCTCAGCAGCAGCGCCTCCAACTCCTCTTCTGAATGAGCAGCTATTACCAAATCATCGGCATACATAACGTGGTTGACCAATAGGGAGCCATCCCTTGATCGCACCCGGGCGTCGATCAGCCTCCCATTATATCTGTACCAAACGGAAATTCCCCCGGTACAGCTATTGAAGGCTTCACGAACTACGCGGTCAAAATAGATGTTAAATAATGTGGGAGCCAGAGGACATCCCTGTCGCACCCCAAGGTGTACAGGGAAAGGCTCCGACTCCCGGCCACGTAGTTTTACCCGGGCCCGCTCACCATCATGAAGGTCCTTAATGATCGTGAGCAGAGGGTCAGGGACTCCGAAAGCACGAAGAACAACCCAGAGTCCAGTCCTACTGATGGTATCATAGGCCTTGACCAGGTCAATAAAGCAGAGATGTAGGTCTTTTTGGAATTCCCTACACCTCTGCTGTAGCAGACGGACAGAAAATATGGCATCTGTGCAGGACCGCCCTTTCCTGAAACCGCATTGGGGCTCCGCAAGCCCCTCCTCAGCGTGCCTAGCAAGGCGATGTTGAATAATCCTTGCCAGGACCTTACCCGGCACACTGAGGAGTGAGATGCCCCTGTAGTTGTTACAGTCTGTGCGGTCCCCCTTCTTAAAGAGGGGGACCACCAGGGCATCCTTCCAGTCCTGCGGAACCCGTCCAGTGGTCCAGACTGTTGTTATGATGTCATATAGGGCAGTCTGTGCACAAACGCCACCCTCCCTCAGCATTTCGCTTGGGAGATCATCTCTGCCCGGTGCCTTCCCTGGTCTCAGACTCCGGATCGCCCTCAGTACTTCCTCAACAGCTGGAACCTCAGCCATCCACTCACAGGGGGTGACCTCTTCCAATATTTGAGGCACCGCAGCCTCAGCAGGGTTATCCCCACTTTGTGCCATGATGTTTTCCTGGCTGAGAGAATTTCCCTCCCCCAGGACCTCACAGAAATGCTCAGCAAATCTGCAAACCTGTTCCTGGGGGTCGGAGATTGGATCACCGTTTTTTCCTCTAATGATGGTAATAGGTGTGGCGCTGCAGGTTACTTTTTTGATGGAGTTAAATAGTGATTTGTGATCACGGGCCACTGAGGCAGACTCCATCTCCTCAGCAACCCGCAACAACCACCCATCCTTACAACGCCTTACGGCTCTCCGAACTTCCGAGCGAAGGCTGCGGTAAACCTCCTCATTCTCTGACGTGGGATGCTGTAGGCGATGAGAGTGGGCCTGTCGCTTTTTCTCAATTAACCTGAACACCTCCTCTGTCAGCCAGGGTTTCTGGGGAGGTCTGGACCGCGTACCCAAAGCAGCCATTGCAGCTGCATGAGTCACAGTCCTAAACCTCGCCCATTTACCCTCGACATCAGGTGGAGTGGGGGACGATGCCAACCCCAGCTGCAAGCGATGATGAAATTCTCGCTTGCAACTTTCATCAGCTAACTGAGACCAGGCCACTTTTGGTTGGAATGGGATCCTGGGTGTACACCCACCACCGGAGTGGAAGAAAGGCAGGCGCATCTTACAGATGACTAGTCGATGGTCAGAGGACAGATCAGCTCCACGGTAGGTCCTGGTGTCAAGGACATGGGTTCGCATCCGCTGGTCCGTCACTATGTAGTCCAGCAGATGTTCTTGCTTGGACCCGGCATGTATCCATGATGTTGTGTGGATGCGCCGATGCCGGAAGAGCGTGTTGGTAATTACAAGCCCATGGGCTGCACAAAAATCTAGCAGCCTCCTACCGTTATTATTGAGCTGATCTGGCCCATGCCTTCCAATCACTCCAGACCAGGTGTCAGCATCATGACCAACTCGGGCATTGAAGTCACCCAACAAGATGACTCTGTCCCGAGTGGCCACTTTAGCCAGCACCTGTGACAGGAGGTCATAGAAAGCGTCTGACTCATCGGCTTTGCTTGCATCCCTCCACGGATGTTCGTCTTCGGTGGGGGCATAAGTAACCACGACCACCACTCCTCGCCTCTGGTTGATGGGAAGGCGAGCCCAAAGTATCCTGGGGCTTACAGCTTCCCACACCTCACCGCCACGCTCCCACGCCCCCTTCTTTTTGTTCAGAAGAAGAGCCACACCCTGTTGTTTGGCAGTCTCCTGCCCCGAGTAGAGGACTGTCCACCCCTCATGGTGGCAGGAGCCAGAACCGGTCCACCGGACCTCCTGAATGCCACAGAGATCCAGGCGGTACCGGTCCAGCTCCCGACAGAGGAGTGGCAGCCTCTCCTCCGCAGTGAGCGTTCGAACATTCCACGTGGCCATCCGCAATGGTTTTTTGTTGTTTCTGGAGGAGCCCCGAGGGTGAAAATTCAATCTCCTGGCTCCGCCAAATGGGGTTTGGCCAGGAGACGTCATAAAAGCCTGACCCCCCGGGGCCTCCGGCACAAGCTTATTTGTTACAGGTTTATGTTTAATTCGTGGTTTAGTGGTAATGAATTGAAGGTGGAGGGGTTACCAGCCCCTCACACCCGTCCAGAGCCCCCGTTTAGCCACTGTGGTGGTCACAGACGCCATGAGGGGAGAGGCCAATGGGCATTGGCCCTCCCCCCACAGCAATGTCCACGACAGTGTTGCCCGTCCGGCACCGCGAGGAGGTAGGAGGTTGTTTTGCCGGACACACAGACACACACACAGAGACACACACACACACAGACACACACACAGACACACACACAGACACACACACAGATACACACACAGACACACACAGACACACACACAGACACACACACAGACACACAACAACAACAACAACAACCGCCATTCGCGACTAAGTGGCGGTGACGTCACCACGACGCTTGTGCCAGGCCATGTGCACCTTGAGGCCACGTGAAGTGTCGAACGCCCGCTGGCAGGAGGTCACAGGGCAGACGCACCCGGCGCTCCGCTCGTTGTTGTGAGCGTCGCTCCTCCGCCCTCCGTTGTTGTTGGAGGGCGACTGCCTCCAACTGCCCAGTAACGTCCTTCACGAGCCTCCTCCACTGAGCCCGTTCTTGACACGGCTGGTACCAGTCATCGGCAAGTCCACTCAGCTCCACGTCCTCCTGTACCACATCACTCCATCTCTTCTCCAGCCCGTGCCGCGCCCGTCTAGCCCCCTCGATCCGGCCGAACAAAAGCTGTTTAGGCATGCGGTGGCTGGGCATGCGGGCTACATGACCCAGCCAACGCAGCCTTGCCTGCCGGAGGAGCTCACTGATGGGACTTTGCCCAGATCTTTCAAGGATTTGTGAGCTCCTCACACAATCCAGCCTGGTTAAACCCAGGATGGATCGTAGGCAGGCCAGCCTAAATGTTTCCAACCGGCGAAGATGCTCCACCAGGGGGGTCCACGTCTCGCAAGCGTAGAGAAGGGAGGGAATGACCGTGGCCGAGAAGACCTGAAGCTTCGTGCGGAGCGACAGACCAGGTAGCTTCCACACAGCGTTACGCAACCGATGAAAAGATATTGCCGCTCGACTGATTCGGAGTGAGACCTCTGCTGATAGACTGGAGCCGGTCATAAGCACACTGCCCAGGTATGGGAAACTCTCCACTCTCTCCACAACTGCCCCATCACCAATTGGGAGTTGTGGGGGTGGAGTGTCCGATGGTACAAAATACCCAGGCAGGTGCTTGGTTTTGGTGGGGCTGATGGTAAGGCCCCACCTCTTAGTGGCACGCTCCAGTCTCAGCAGCAGCGCCTCCAACTCCTCTTCTGAATGAGCAGCTATTACCAAATCATCGGCATACATAACGTGGTTGACCAATAGGGAGCCATCCCTTGATCGCACCCGGGCGTCGATCAGCCTCCCATTATATCTGTACCAAACGGAAATTCCCCCGGTACAGCTATTGAAGGCTTCACGAACTACGCGGTCAAAATAGATGTTAAATAATGTGGGAGCCAGAGGACATCCCTGTCGCACCCCAAGGTGTACAGGGAAAGGCTCCGACTCCCGGCCACGTAGTTTTACCCGGGCCCGCTCACCATCATGAAGGTCCTTAATGATCGTGAGCAGAGGGTCAGGGACTCCGAAAGCACGAAGAACAACCCAGAGTCCAGTCCTACTGATGGTATCATAGGCCTTGACCAGGTCAATAAAGCAGAGATGTAGGTCTTTTGGAATTCCCTACACCTCTGCTGTAGCAGACGGACAGAAAATATGGCATCTGTGCAGGACCGCCCTTTCCTGAAACCGCATTGGGGCTCCGCAAGCCCCTCCTCAGCGTGCCTAGCAAGGCGATGTTGAATAATCCTTGCCAGGACCTTACCCGGCACACTGAGGAGTGAGATGCCCCTGTAGTTGTTACAGTCTGTGCGGTCCCCCTTCTTAAAGAGGGGGACCACCAGGGCATCCTTCCAGTCCTGCGGAACCCGTCCAGTGGTCCAGACTGTTGTTATGATGTCATATAGGGCAGTCTGTGCACAAACGCCACCCTCCCTCAGCATTTCGCTTGGGAGATCATCTCTGCCCGGTGCCTTCCCTGGTCTCAGACTCCGGATCGCCCTCAGTACTTCCTCAACAGCTGGAACCTCAGCCATCCACTCACAGGGGGTGACCTCTTCCAATATTTGAGGCACCGCAGCCTCAGCAGGGTTATCCCCACTTTGTGCCATGATGTTTTCCTGGCTGAGAGAATTTCCCTCCCCCAGGACCTCACAGAAATGCTCAGCAAATCTGCAAACCTGTTCCTGGGGGTCGGAGATTGGATCACCGTTTTTTCCTCTAATGATGGTAATAGGTGTGGCGCTGCAGGTTACTTTTTTGATGGAGTTAAATAGTGATTTGTGATCACGGGCCACTGAGGCAGACTCCATCTCCTCAGCAACCCGCGACCACCACCCATCCTTACAACGCCTTACGGCTCTCCGAACTTCCGAGCGAAGGCTGCGGTAAACCTCCTCATTCTCTGACGTGGGATGCTGTAGGCGATGAGAGTGGGCCTGTCGCTTTTCTCAATTAACCTGAACACCTCCTCTGTCAGCCAGGGTTTCTGGGGAGGTCTGGACCGCGTACCCAAAGCAGCCATTGCAGCTGCATGAGTCACAGTCCTAAACCTCGCCCATTTACCCTCGACATCAGGTGGAGTGGGGGACGATGCCAACCCCAGCTGCAAGCGATGATGAAATTCTCGCTTGCAACTTTCATCAGCTAACTGAGACCAGGCCACTTTTGGTTGGAATGGGATCCTGGGTGTACACCCACCACCGGAGTGGAAGAAAGGCAGGCGCATCTTACAGATGACTAGTCGATGGTCAGAGGACAGATCAGCTCCACGGTAGGTCCTGGTGTCAAGGACATGGGTTCGCATCCGCTGGTCCGTCACTATGTAGTCCAGCAGATGTTCTTGCTTGGACCCGGCATGTATCCATGATGTTGTGTGGATGCGCCGATGCCGGAAGAGCGTGTTGGTAATTACAAGCCCATGGGCTGCACAAAAATCTAGCAGCCTCCTACCGTTATTATTGAGCTGATCTGGCCCATGCCTTCCAATCACTCCAGACCAGGTGTCAGCATCATGACCAACTCGGGCATTGAAGTCACCCAACAAGATGACTCTGTCCCGAGTGGCCACTTTAGCCAGCACCTGTGACAGGAGGTCATAGAAAGCGTCTGACTCATCGGCTTTGCTTGCATCCCTCCACGGATGTTCGTCTTCGGTGGGGGCATAAGTAACCACGACCACCACTCCTCGCCTCTGGTTGATGGGAAGGCGAGCCCAAAGTATCCTGGGGCTTACAGCTTCCCACACCTCACCGCCACGCTCCCACGCCCCCTTCATTCTTTTGTTCAGAAGAAGAGCCACACCTGTTGTTTGGCAGTCTCCTGCCCCGAGTAGAGGACTGTCCACCCCTCATGGTGGCAGGAGCCAGAACCGGTCCACCGGACCTCCTGAATGCCACAGAGATCCAGGCGGTACCGGTCCAGCTCCCGACAGAGGAGTGGCAGCCTCTCCTCCGCAGTGAGCGTTCGAACATTCCACGTGGCCATCCGCAATGGTTTTTTGTTGTTTCTGGAGGAGCCCCGAGGGTGAAAATTCAATCTCCTGGCTCCGCCAAATGGGGTTTGGCCAGGAGACGTCATAAAAGCCTGACCCCCCGGGGCCTCCGGCACAAGCTTATTTGTTACAGGTTTATGTTTAATTCGTGGTTTAGTGGTAATGAATTGAAGGTGGAGGGGTTACCAGCCCCTCACACCGTCCAGAGCCCCCGTTTAGCCACTGTGGTGGTCACAGACGCCATGAGGGGAGAGGCCAATGGGCATTGGCCCTCCCCCCACAGCAATGTCCACGACAGTGTTGCCCGTCCGGCACCGCGAGGAGGTAGGAGGTTGTTTTGCCGGACACACAGACACACACACAGAGACACACACACACACAGACACACACACAGACACACACACAGACACACACACACAGATACACACAGACACACACACAGACACACACACAGACACACACAAACACAACAACAACAACAACAACCGCCATTCGCGACTAAGTGGCGGTGACGTCACCACGACGCTTGTGCCAGGCCATGTGCACCTTGAGGCCACGTGAAGTGTCGAACGCCCGCTGGCAGGAGGTCACAGGGCAGACGCACCGGCGCTCCGCTCGTTGTTGTGAGCGTCGCTCCTCCGCCCTCCGTTGTTGTTGGAGGGCGACTGCCTCCAACTGCCCAGTAACGTCCTTCACGAGCCTCCTCCACTGAGCCCGTTCTTGACACGGCTGGTACCAGTCATCGGCAAGTCCACTCACCTCCACGTCCTCCTGTACCACATCACTCCATCTCTTCTCTAGCCCGTGCCGCGCCCGTTTAGCCCCCTCGATCCGACCGAACAAAAGCTGTTTAAGCATGCGGTAGCTGGGCATGCGGGCTACATGACCCAGCCAATGCAGCCTTGCCTGCCGGAGGAGCTCACCGATGGGACTTTTCCCAGATCTTTCAAGGATTTGTGAGCTCCTCACACAATCCAGCCTGGTTAAACCCAGGATGGATCGTAGGCAGGCCAGCCTAAATGTTTCCAACCGGTGAAGAT
>NW_026891431.1:0-21705 GCF_015708825.2 Lethenteron reissneri
TGTCTGTAGCCGTGTCTGTAGCCGTGTCTGTAGCCGTGTGTGTAGTGTGTGTAGCCGTGTCTGTAGCTGTGTCTGTAGCCGTGTCTGTAGATGTGTCTGTAGCCGTGTCTGTGTGTGTAGCTGTGTCTGTAGCTGTGTCTGTAGCTGTGTGTGTAGCTGTGTCTGTAGCTGTGTCTGTAGCTGTGTCTGTGTCTGTAGCCGTGTCTGTAGCCGTGTCTGTAGCTGTGTCTGTAGCTGTGTCTGTGTCTGTAGCTGTGTCTGTAGCCGTGTCTGTAGCCGTGTCTGTAGCTGTGTGTAGCCGTGTCTGTAGCCGTGTCTGTAGCTGTGTCTGTAGATGTGTCTGTAGCCGTGTCTGTAGCTGTGTCTGTGTCTGTAGCTGTGTCTGTAGCTGTGTCTGTAGCCGTGTCTGTAGCCGTGTCTGTAGCCGTGTGTGTAGCCGTGTCTGTAGCTGTGTCTGTAGCCGTGTCTGTAGATGTGTCTGTAGCCGTGTCTGTGTGTGTAGCTGTGTCTGTAGCTGTGTCTGTAGCTGTGTCTGTAGATGTGTCTGTAGCCGTGTCTGTAGCCGTGTCTGTAGCTGTGTCTGTAGCCGTGTCTGTGTCTGTAGCTGTGTGTGTAGATGTGTCTGTAGATGTGTTTGTAGCCGTGTCTGTAGCCGTGTCTGTAGCCGTGTCTGTAGCTGTCTCTGTAGCTGTGTCTGTAGCTGTGTCTGTAGCCGTGTCTGTAGCCGTGTCTGTAGCTGTGTCTGTAGCTGTGTCTGTAGCTGTGTGTAGCTGTGTCTGTGTGTGTAGCTGTGTCTGTAGCTGCGTCTGTAGCTGCGTGTGTAGATGTTTCTGTAGCTGTGTCTGTAGCTGTGTCTGTAGCCGTGTCTGTAGCTGTGTCTGTAGCCGTGTCTGTAGCTGTGTGTAGCTGTGTCTGTGTCTGTAGCCGTGTCTGTAGCTGTGTCTGTAGCTGTGTCTATAACCGTGTCTGTAGCCGTGTCTGTAGCTGTGTCTGTAGCCGTGTCCTGTAGCTGTGTCTGTAGCTGTAGCTGTGTCTGTAGTGTGGTGTAGCTGTGTGTGTAGCTGTGTCTGTAGCTGTGTGTGTAGCTGTGTGTAGCTGTGTCTGTGTCTGTAGCTGTGTCTGTAGCTGTGTCTGTAACTGTGTGTAGCTGTGTCTGTTTGTCTGTAGCTGTGTCTGTAGCTGTTGTCTTGTAGCTGTGTGTGTAGCCGTGTCTGTAGTGTGTGTAGCCGTCTGTATGTCTGTAGCTGTCTGTCTGTGTAGCTGTGTCTGTAGCTGTGTCTGTAGCTGTGTGTAGATGTGTCTGTAGCTGTGTCTGTAGCTGTGTGTAGCTGTGTCTGTAGCTGTGTCTGTAGCCGTGTCTGTAGCTGTGTGTAGCTGTGTCCTGTAGCTGTGTCTGTAGCTGTGTCTGTAGCTGTGTCTGTAGCTGTGTGTGTAGCCGTGTCTGTAGCTGTGTGTGTAGCTGTGTGGTAGCTGTGTCTGTAGATGTGTCTGTAGCTGTGTCTGTAGCTGTGTCTGTAGCCGTGTCTGTAGCCTCGTCTGTAGCCGTAGCTGTAGCTGTGTCTGTAGCTGTGTCTGTAGCCGTGTCGTAGCTGTGTCTGTAGCTGTGTCTGTAGCCGTGTGTGTAGCTGTGTCTGTGTCTGTAGCTGGTCTGTAGCTGTGTCTGTAGCTGTAGCTGTGTCTGTAGCTGTGTCTGTGTCTGTAGCTGTGTCTGTAGCTGTGTCTGTAGCCGTGTCTGTAGCTGTGTCTGTAGCTGTGTCTGTAGCTGTGTTTGTAGATGTGTCTGTAGCTGTGTCTGTAGCCGTGTCTGTAGCTGTGTCTGTGTCTGTAGCTGTGTCTGTAGCTGTGTCTGTAGCTGTTAATGTAGCTGTGTCTGTAGCTGTGTGTGTAGCTGTGTGTGTTGCTGTGTATGTAGATGTGTCTGTAGCTGTGTCTGTGTGTGTAGCTGTGTATGTAGCTTGTCTGTAGCTGTGTGTGTTGCTGTGTCTGTAGCTGTGTCTGTAGTGCTGTCTGTAGCCGTAGTCCGTAGCGGTCTGTAGCCGTGGTCTGTAGCCGTGTCTGTAGCTGTGTGTGTAGCTGTGTCTGTAGCTGTGGTCTGTAGCTGGTGGTGTAGCCGTGTCTGTTAGCTGTGTGTGTAGCTGTGTGTGTAGTTGTGTGTGTAGCTGTGTCTGTAGCTGTGTGTGTAGCTGCGTCTGTAGCTGCGTCTGTAGCTGCGTGTGTAACTTTGTTTGTAGCTGTGTCTGTAGCTGTGTCTGTAGCCGTGTCTGTAGCTGTGTCTGTAGCTGTGTCTGTGTCTGTAGCCGTGTCTGTAGCCGTGTCTGTAGCTGTGTCTGTAGCTGTGTCTGTAGCTGTGTCTGTGTCCGTGTCTGTAGCTGTGTCTGTAGCTGTGTCTGTAGCTGTGTGTGTAGCTGTGTCTGTAGCTGTGTCTGTAGCTGTGTGTGTAGCCGTGTCTGTAGCTGTGTCTGTAGCTGTGTCTGTAGCCGTGTCTGTAGCCGTGTCTGTAGCTGTGTCTGTGTCTGTAGCTGTGTCTGTAGCTGTGTCTGTAGCTGTGTGTGTAGCTGTGTCTGTAGCCGTAGCTGTGTCTGTAGCTGTGTCTGTAGCTGTGTCTGTAGCTGTGTGTGTAGCTGTGTCTGTAGCTGTGTGTGTAGCCGTGTCTGTAGCTGTGTCTGTAGCTGTGTCTGTAGCCGTGTCTGTAGCTGTGTCTGTAGCTGTGTCTGTAGCCGTGTCTGTAGCCGTGTCTGTAGCTGTGTCTGTAGCTGTGTCTGTAGCTGTAGCTGTGTCTGTAGCTGTGTCTGTAGCCGTGTCTGTAGCCGTGTCTGTGTCTATAGCTGTGTCTGTAGCTGTAGCCGTGTCTATGTCTAAAGCTGTGTCTGTAGCTGTGTCTGTAGCCATGTCTGTAGCCGTGTCTGTAGCTGTGTCTGTGTCTGTAGCTGTGTCTGTAGCTGTGTCTGTAGCTGTGTCTGTAGCCGTGTGTCTAGCCGTGTCTGTAGCCGTGTCTGTAGCTGTGTCTGTAGCCGTGTCTGTAGCCGTGTCTGTGTCTGTAGCTGTGTCTGTAGCTGTGTCTGTAGCTGTGTCTGTAGCCATGTCTGTAGCCGTGTCTGTAGATGTGTCTGTAGCTGTGTCTGTAGCTGTGTCTGTAGCTGTGTGTGTAGCTGTGTCTGTAGCTGTGTCTGTAGCTGTGTCTGTGTCTGTAGCTGTGTCTGTAGCTGTGTATAGCTGTGTCTGTAGCTGGTCTGTAGCTGTGTCTGTAGCTGTGTCTGTAGATGTGTCTGTAGCCGTGTCTGTAGCTGTGTCTGTGTCTGCAGCTGTGTCTGTAGCTGTGTCTGTAGCCGTGTCTGTAGCCGTGTCTGTAGCCGTGTGTGTAGCCGTGTCTGTAGCTGTGTCTGTAGCCGTGTCTGTAGATGTGTCTGTAGCTGTGTGTGTAGATGTGTCTGTAGCTGTGTCTGTAGCTGTGTCTGTAGCCGTGTCTGTAGCCGTGTCTGTGTGTGTAGCTGTGTCTGTAGCTGTGTCTGCAGCTGTGTCTGTAGATGTGTCTGTAGCCGTGTCTGTAGCTGTGTCTGTAGCTGTGTCTGTAGCCGTGTCTGTGTCTGTAGCTGTGTGTGTAGATGTGTCTGTAGCTGTGTTTGTAGCCGTGTATGTAGCCGTGTCTGTAGCCGTGTCTGTAGCCGTGTCTGTAGCCGTGTGTGTAGCTGTCTCTGTAGCTGTGTCTGTAGCTGTGTCTGTAGCCGTGTCTGTAGCCGTGTCTGTAGCTGTGTCTGTAGCTGTGTCTGTAGCTGTGTGTAGCTGTGTCTGTGTGTGTAGCTGTGTCTGTAGCTGCGTCTGTAGCTGCGTGTGTAGATGTTTCTGTAGCTGTGTCTGTAGCTGTGTCTGTAGCCGTGCCTGTAGCTGTGTCTGTAGCCGTGTCTGTAGCTGTGTGTAGCTGTGTCTGTGTCTGTAGCCGTGTCTGTAGCTGTGTCTGTAGCTGTGTCTATAGCCGTGTCTGTAGCCGTGTCTGTAGCTGTGTCTGTAGCCGTGTCTGTAGCTGTGTCTGTAGCTGTAGCTGTGTCTGTAGCTGTGTCTAGTAGCTGTTGTGTAGCTGTGTGTGTAGCTGTGTCTGTACTGTGTGTGTAGCTGTGTGTAGCTGTGTCTGTGTCTGTAGCTGTGGTCTGTAGCTGTGTCTGTAACTGTGTGTAGCTGTGTCTGTGTCTGTAGCTGTGTCTGTAAGCTGTGTCTTAGCTGTGTGTGTAGCCGTGTCTGTAGCTGTGTGTGTAGCCGTGTCTGTAGCTGTGTCTGTAGCTGTGTCTGTAGCCGTGTCTGTAGCTGTGTGTAGATGTGTCTGTAGCTGTGTCTGTAGCTGTGTGTAGCTGTTTCTGTAGCTGTGTCTGTAGCCGTGTCTGTAGCTGTGTGTAGCTGTGTCTGTAGCTGTGTCTGTAGCTGTGTCTGTAGCTGTGTCTGTAGCTGGTGTGTGTAGCCGTGTCTGTAGCTGTGTGTGTAGCTGTGTGTAGCTGTGTCTGTAGATGTGTCTGTAGCTGTGTCTGTAGCTGTGTCTGTAGCCGTGTCTGTAGCCTCGTCTGTAGCCGTAGCTGTAGCTGTGTCTGTAGCTGTGTCTGTAGCCGTGTCTGTAGCTGTGTCTGTAGCTGTGTCTGTAGCCGTGTGTGTAGCTGTGTCTGTGTCTGTAGCTGTGTCTGTAGCTGTGTCTGTAGCTGTAGCTGTGTCTGTAGCTGTGGTCTGTGGTCTGTAGCTGTGTCTGTAGCTGTGTCTGTAGCCCGTGTCTGTAGCTGTGTCTGTAGCTGTGTCTGTAGCTGTGTTTGTAGATGTGTCTGTAGCTGTGTCTGTAGCCGTGTCTGTAGCTGTGTCTGTGTCTGTAGCTGTGTCTGTAGCTGTGTCTGTAGCTTGTATGTAGCGTGTCTGTAGCTGTGTGTGTAGCTGTGTGTGTTGCTGTGTATGTAGATGTGTCTGTAGCTGTGTCTGTGTGTGTAGCTGTGTATGTAGCTGTCTGTAGCTGTGTGTGTTGCTGTGTCTGTAGCTGTGGTCTGTAGCCGTGTCTGTAGCTGTGTGTGTAGATGTGTCTGTAGCTGTGTTGTAGCTGTGTGTGTAGCCGTGTCTGTAGCTGTGTGTGTAGCTGTGTGTGTAGCTGTGTGTGTAGCTGTGTCTGTAGCTGTGTGTGTAGCTGCGTCTGTAGCTGCGTGTGTAGCTGTGTCTGTAGCTGTGTCTGTAGCTGTGTCTGTAGCCGTGTCTGTAGCCGTGTCTGTAGCTGTGTCTGTAGCTGTTGTCTGTGTCTGTAGCCGTGTCTGTAGCCGTGTCTGTAGCTGTGTCTGTAGCTGTGTCTGTAGCCTGTGTCTGTGTCCGTGTCTGTAGCTGTGTCTGTAGCCGTGTCTGTAGCTGTGTGTGTAGCTGTGTCTGTAGCTGTGTCTGTAGCTGTGTCTGTAGCCGTGTCTGTAGCTGTGTGTAGATGTTTCTGTAGCTGTGTCTGTAGCTGTGTGTAGCTGTGTCTGTAGCTGTGTCTGTAGCCGTGTCTGTAGCTGTGTGTAGCTGTGTCTGTAGCTGTGTCTGTAGCTGTGTCTGTAGCCGTGTCTGTAGCTGTGTGTGTAGCTGTGTGTAGCTGTGTCTGTAGATGTGTCTGTAGCTGTGTCTGTAGCTGTGTCTGTAGCCGTGTCTGTAGCCTCGTCTGTAGCCGTAGCTGTAGCTGTGTCTGTAGCTGTGTCTGTAGCCGTGTCTGTAGCTGTGTCTGTAGCTGTGTCTGTAGCCATGTGTGTAGCTGTGTCTGTGTCTGTAGCTGTGTCTGTAGCTGTGTCTGTAGCTGTGTCTGTGTCTGTAGCTGTGTCTGTAGCTGTGTCTGTAGCCGTGTCTGTAGCTGTGTCTGTAGCTGTGTCTGTAGCTGTGTTTGTAGATGTATCTGTAGCTGTGTCTGTAGCCGTGTCTGTAGCTGTGTCTGTGTCTGTAGCTGTGTCTGTAGCTGTGTCTGTAGCTGTGTATGTAGCTGTGTCTGTAGCTGTGTCTTTAGCTGTGTGTGTAGCCGTGTCTGTAGCTGTGTGTGTAGCCGTGTCTGTAGCTGTGTCTGTAGCTGTGTCTGTAGCCGTGTCTGTAGCTGTGTGTAGATGTGTCTGTAGCTGTGTCTGTAGCTGTGTGTAGCTGTTTCTGTAGCTGTGTCTGTAGCCGTGTCTGTAGCTGTGTGTAGCTGTGTCTGTAGCTGTGTCTGTAGCTGTGTCTGTAGCTGTGTCTGTAGCTGTGTGTGTAGCCGTGTCTGTAGCTGTGTGTGTAGCTGTGTGTAGCTGTGTCTGTAGATGTGTCTGTAGCTGTGTCTGTAGCTGTGTCTGTAGCCGTGTCTGTAGCCTCGTCTGTAGCCGTAGCTGTAGCTGTGTCTGTAGCTGTGTCTGTAGCCGTGTCTGTAGCTGTGTCTGTAGCTGTGTCTGTAGCCGTGTGTGTAGCTGTGTCTGTGTCTGTAGCTGTGTCTGTAGCTGTGTCTGTAGCTGTAGCTGTGTCTGTAGCTGTGTCTGTGTCTGTAGCTGTGTCTGTAGCTGTGTCTGTAGCCGTGTCTGTAGCTGTGTCTGTAGCTGTGTCTGTAGCTGTGTTTGTAGATGTGTCTGTAGCTGTGTCTGTAGCCGTGTCTGTAGCTGTGTCTGTGTCTGTAGCTGTGTCTGTAGCTGTGTCTGTAGCTGTGTATGTAGCTGTGTCTGTAGCTGTGTGTGTAGCTGTGTGTGTTGCTGTGTATGTAGATGTGTCTGTAGCTGTGTCTGTGTGTGTAGCTGTGTATGTAGCTGTGTCTGTAGCTGTGTGTGTTGCTGTGTCTGTAGCTGTGTCTGTAGCCGTGTCTGTAGCTGTGTGTGTAGATGTGTCTGTAGCTGTGTCTGTAGCTGTGTGTGTAGCCGTGTCTGTAGCTGTGTGTGTAGCTGTGTGTGTAGCTGTGTGTGTAGCTGTGTCTGTAGCTGTGTGTGTAGCTGCGTCTGTAGCTGCGTGTGTAGCTGTGTCTGTAGCTGTGTCTGTAGCTGTGTCTGTAGCCGTGTCTGTAGCCGTGTCTGTAGCTGTGTCTGTAGCTGTGTCTGTGTCTGTAGCCGTGTCTGTAGCCGTGTCTGTAGCTGTGTCTGTAGCTGTGTCTGTAGCTGTGTCTGTGTCCGTGTCTGTAGCTGTGTCTGTAGCCGTGTCTGTAGCTGTGTGTGTAGCTGTGTCTGTAGCTGTGTCTGTAGCTGTGTCTGTAGCCGTGTCTGTAGCTGTGTGTAGATGTGTCTGTAGCTGTGTCTGTAGCTGTGTGTAGCTGTGTCTGTAGCTGTGTCTGTAGCCGTGTCTGTAGCTGTGTGTAGCTGTGTCTGTAGCTGTGTCTGTAGCTGTGTCTGTAGCCGTGTCTGTAGCTGTGTGTGTAGCTGTGTGTAGCTGTGTCTGTAGATGTGTCTGTAGCTGTGTCTGTAGCTGTGTCTGTAGCCGTGTCTGTAGCCTCGTCTGTAGCCGTAGCTGTAGCTGTGTCTGTAGCTGTGTCTGTAGCCGTGTCTGTAGCTGTGTCTGTAGCTGTGTCTGTAGCCATGTGTGTAGCTGTGTCTGTGTCTGTAGCTGTGTCTGTAGCTGTGTCTGTAGCTGTGTCTGTGTCTGTAGCTGTGTCTGTAGCTGTGTCTGTAGCCGTGTCTGTAGCTGTGTCTGTAGCTGTGTCTGTAGCTGTGTTTGTAGATGTATCTGTAGCTGTGTCTGTAGCCGTGTCTGTAGCTGTGTCTGTGTCTGTAGCTGTGTCTGTAGCTGTGTCTGTAGCTGTGTATGTAGCTGTGTCTGTAGCTGTGTGTGTAGCTGTGTGTGTTGCTGTGTATGTAGATGTGTCTGTAGCTGTGTCTGTGTGTGTAGCTGTGTATGTAGCTGTGTCTGTAGCTGTGTGTGTTGCTGTGTCTGTAGCTGTGTCTGTAGCTGTGTCTGTAGCCGTGTCTGTAGCCGTGTCTGTAGCCGTGTCTGTAGCTGTGTGTGTAGCTGTGTCTGTAGCTGTGTCTGTAGCTGTGTGTGTAGCCGTGTCTGTAGCCGTGTGTGTAGCTGTGTGTGTAGCTGTGTGTGTAGCTGTGTCTGTAGCTGTGTGTGTAGCTGCGTCTGTAGCTGCGTCTGTAGCTGCGTGTGTAGCTGTGTCTGTAGCTGTGTCTGTAGCTGTGTCTGTAGCCGTGTCTGTAGCCGTGTCTGTAGCCGTGTCTGTAGCTGTGTCTGTGTCTGTAGCCGTGTCTGTAGCCGTGTCTGTAGCTGTGTCTGTAGCTGTGTCTGTAGCTGTGTCTGTGTCCGTGTCTGTAGCTGTGTCTGTAGCTGTGTCTGTAGCTGTGTGTGTAGCTGTGTCTGTAGCTGTGTCTGTAGCTGTGTGTGTAGCCGTGTCTGTAGCTGTGTCTGTAGCTGTGTCTGTAGCCGTGTCTGTAGCCGTGTCTGTAGCTGTGTCTGTGTCTGTAGCTGTGTCTGTAGCTGTGTCTGTAGCTGTGTGTGTAGCTGTGTCTGTAGCCGTAGCTGTGTCTGTAGCTGTGTCTGTAGCTGTGTCTGTAGCTGTGTGTGTAGCTGTGTCTGTAGCTGTGTGTGTAGCCGTGTCTGTAGCTGTGTCTGTAGCTGTGTCTGTAGCCGTGTCTGTAGCTGTGTCTGTAGCTGTGTCTGTAGCCGTGTCTGTAGCCGTGTCTGTAGCTGTGTCTGTAGCTGTGTCTGTAGCTGTAGCTGTGTCTGTAGCTGTGTCTGTAGCCGTGTCTGTAGCCGTGTCTGTGTCTATAGCTGTGTCTGTAGCTGTAGCCGTGTCTGTGTCTAAAGCTGTGTCTGTAGCTGTGTCTGTAGCTGTGTCTGTAGCCATGTCTGTAGCCGTGTCTGTAGCTGTGTCTGTGTCTGTAGCTGTGTCTGTAGCTGTGTCTGTAGCTGTGTCTGTGTCTGTAGCTGTGTCTGTAGCTGTGTCTGTAGCCGTGTCTGTAGCCGTGTCTGTGTCTGTAGCTGTGTCTGTAGCTGTGTCTGTAGCTGTGTCTGTAGCCATGTCTGTAGCCGTGTCTGTAGATGTGTCTGTAGCTGTGTCTGTAGCTGTGTCTGTAGCTGTGTCTGTAGCTGTGTCTGTAGCTGTGTCTGTGTCTGTAGCTGTGTCTGTAGCTGTGTGTATAGCTGTGTCTGTAGCTGTGTCTGTAGCTGTGTCTGTAGCTGTGTCTGTAGATGTGTCTGTAGCCGTGTCTGTAGCTGTGTCTGTGTCTGCAGCTGTGTCTGTAGCTGTGTCTGTAGCCGTGTCTGTAGCCGTGTCTGTAGCCGTGTGTGTAGCCGTGTCTGTAGCTGTGTCTGTAGCCGTGTCTGTAGATGTGTCTGTAGCTGTGTGTGTAGATGTGTCTGTAGCTGTGTCTGTAGCTGTGTCTGTAGCCGTGTCTGTGTGTGTAGCTGTGTCTGTAGCTGTGTCTGTAGCTGTGTCTGTAGATGTGTCTGTAGCCGTGTCTGTAGCCGTGTCTGTAGCTGTGTCTGTAGCCGTGTCTGTGTCTGTAGCTGTGTGTGTAGATGTGTCTGTAGCTGTGTCTGTAGCCGTGTCTGTAGCCGTGTCTGTAGCCGTGTCTGTAGCCGTGTGTGTAGCTGTCTCTGTAGCTGTGTCTGTAGCTGTGTCTGTAGCCGTGTCTGTAGCCGTGTCTGTAGCTGTGTCTGTAGCTGTGTCTGTAGCTGTGTGTAGCTGTGTCTGTGTGTGTAGCTGTGTCTGTAGCTGCGTCTGTAGCTGCGTGTGTAGATGTTTCTGTAGCTGTGTCTGTAGCTGTGTCTGTAGCCGTGTCTGTAGCTGTGTCTGTAGCCGTGTCTGTAGCTGTGTGTAGCTGTGTCTGTGTCTGTAGCCGTGTCTGTAGCTGTGTCTGTAGCTGTGTCTATAGCCGTGTCTGTAGCCGTGTCTGTAGCTGTGTCTGTAGCCGTGTCTGTAGCTGTGTCTGTAGCTGTAGCTGTGTCTGTAGCTGTGTCTGTAGCTGTGTGTGTAGCTGTGTGTGTAGCTGTGTCTGTAGCTGTGTGTGTAGCTGTGTGTAGCTGTGTCTGTGTCTGTAGCTGTGTCTGTAACTGTGTGTAGCTGTGTCTGTGTCTGTAGCTGTGTCTGTAGCTGTGTCTTTAGCTGTGTGTGTAGCCGTGTCTGTAGCTGTGTGTGTAGCCGTGTCTGTAGCTGTGTCTGTAGCTGTGTCTGTAGCCGTGTCTGTAGCTGTGTGTAGATGTGTCTGTAGCTGTGTCTGTAGCTGTGTGTAGCTGTGTCTGTAGCTGTGTCTGTAGCCGTGTCTGTAGCTGTGTGTAGCTGTGTCTGTAGCTGTGTCTGTAGCTGTCTGTAGCTGTGTCTGTAGCTGTGTCTGTAGCTGTGTGTGTAGCCGTGTCTGTAGCTGTGTGTGTAGCTGTGTGTAGCTGTGTCTGTAGATGTGTCTGTAGCTGTGTCTGTAGCTGTGTCTGTAGCCGTGTCTGTAGCATCGTCTGTAGCCGTAGCTGTAGCTGTGTCTGTAGCTGTGTCTGTAGCCGTGTCTGTAGCTGTGTCTGTAGCTGTGTCTGTAGCCGTGTGTGTAGCTGTGTCTGTGTCTGTAGCTGTGTCTGTAGCTGTGGTCTGTAGCTGTAGCTGTGTCTGTAGCTGTGTCTGTGTCTGTAGCTGTGTCTGTAGCTGTGTCTGTAGCCGTGTCTGTAGCTGTGTCTGTAGCTGTGTCTGTAGCTGTGTTTGTAGATGTGTCTGTAGCTGTGTCTGTAGCCGTGTCTGTAGCTGTGTCTGTGTCTGTAGCTGTGTCTGTAGCTGTGTCTGTAGCTGTGTACGTAGCTGTGTCTGTAGCTGTGTGTGTAGCTGTGTGTGTTGCTGTGTATGTAGATGTGTGTGTAGCTGTGTCTGTGTGTGTAGCTGTGTATGTAGCTGTGTCTGTAGCTGTGTGTGTTGCTGTGTCTGTAGCTGTGTCTGTAGCCGTGTCTGTAGCCGTGTCTGTAGCCGTGTCTGTAGCCGTGTCTGTAGCTGTGTGTGTAGCTGTGTCTGTAGCTGTGTCTGTAGCTGTGTGTGTAGCCGTGTCTGTAGCTGTGTGTGTAGCTGTGTGTGTAGCTGTGTGTGTAGCTGTGTCTGTAGCTGTGTGTGTAGCTGCGTCTGTAGCTGTGTCTGTAGCTGTGTCTGTAGCTGTGTCTGTAGCCGTGTCTGTAGCCGTGTCTGTAGCTGTGTCTGTAGCTGTGTCTGTGTCTGTAGCCGTGTCTGTAGCCGTGTCTGTAGCTGTGTCTGTAGCTGTGTCTGTAGCTGTGTCTGTGTCCGTGTCTGTAGCTGTGTCTGTAGCTGTGTCTGTAGCTGTGTGTGTAGCTGTGTCTGTAGCTGTGTCTGTAGCTGTTTGTGTAGCCGTGTCTGTAGCTGTGTCTGTAGCTGTGTCTGTAGCCGTGTCTGTAGCCGTATCTGTAGCTGTGTCTGTGTCTGTAGCTGTGTCTGTAGCTGTGTCTGTAGCTGTGTGTGTAGCTGTGTCTGTAGCCGTAGCTGTGTCTGTAGCTGTGTCTGTAGCTGTGTGTGTAGCTGTGTCTGTAGCTGTGTGTGTAGCCGTGTCTGTAGCTGTGTCTGTAGCTGTGTCTGTAGCCGTGTCTGTAGCTGTGTCTGTATCGGTGTCTGTAGCCGTGTCTGTAGCTGTGTCTGTAGCTGTAGCTGTGTCTGTAGCTGTGTCTGTAGCCGTGTCTGTAGCCGTGTCTGTGTCTATAGCTGTGTCTGTAGCTGTAGCCGTGTCTGTGTCTAAAGCTGTGTCTGTAGCTGTGTCTGTAGCTGTGTCTGTAGCCATGTCTGTAGCCGTGTCTGTAGCTGTGTCTGTGTCTGTAGCTGTGTCTGTAGCTGTGTCTGTAGCCGTGTGTGTAGCCGTGTCTGTAGCCGTGTCTGTAGCTGTGTCTGTAGCCGTGTCTGTAGCCGTGTCTGTGTCTGTAGCTGTGTCTGTAGCTGTGTCTGTAGCTGTGTCTGTAGCCATGTCTGTAGCCGTGTCTGTAGATGTGTCTGTAGCTGTGTCTGTAGCTGTGTCTGTAGCTGTGTGTGTAGCTGTGTCTGTAGCTGTGTCTGTAGCTGTGTCTGTGTCTGTAGCTGTGTCTGTAGCTGTGTGTATAGCTATGTCTGTAGCTGTGTCTGTAGCTGTGTCTGTAGCCGTGTCTGTAGCCGTGTCTGTAGCTGTGTCTGTAGCTGTGTCTGTGTCTGTAGCTGTGTCTGTAGCTGTGTCTGTAGCCGTGTCTGTAGCCGTGTCTGTAGCTGTGTCTGTAGCCGTGTCTGTAGATGTGTCTATAGATGTGTCTGTAGCCGTGTCTGTGTCTGTAGCTGTGTCTGTAGCTGTGTCTGTAGCCGTGTCTGTAGCTGTGTCTGTAGCCGTGTCTGTAGCCGTGTCTGTAGCCGTGTGTGTAGCCGTGTCTGTAGCTGTGTCTGTAGCCGTGTCTGTAGCCGTGTCTGTAGATGTGTCTGTAGCTGTGTGTGTAGATGTGTCTGTAGCTGTGTCTGTAGCTGTGTCTGTAGCTGTGTCTGTAGCCGTGTCTGTAGCCGTGTCTGTGTGTGTAGCTGTGTCTGTAGCTGTGTCTGTAGCTGTGTCTGTAGATGTGTCTGTAGCCGTGTCTGTAGCCGTGTCTGTAGCTGTGTCTGTAGCCGTGTCTGTGTCTGTAGCTGTGTGTGTAGATGTGTCTGTAGCTGTGTTTGTAGCTGTGTCTGTAGCCGTGTCTGTAGCCGTGTCTGTAGCTGTGTCTGTAGCCATGTGTAGCTGTGTCTGTAGCTGTGTGTGTAGCTGTGTCTGTAGCTGTGTGTGTAGCTGTCTCTGTAGCCGTGTCTGTAGCTGTGTCTGTAGCTGTGTCTGTAGCCGTGTCTGTAGCCGTGTCTGTAGCTGTGTCTGTAGCTGTGTGTAGCTGTGTCTGTGTGTGTAGCTGTGTCTGTAGCTGCGTCTGTAGCTGCGTGTGTAGATGTGTCTGTAGCTGTGTCTCTAGCTGTGTCTGTAGCCGTGTCTGTAGCTGTGTCTGTAGCTGTGTCTGTAGCCGTGTCTGTAGCTGTGTGTAGCTGTGTCTGTGTCTGTAGCTGTGTCTGTAGCTGTGTCTGTAGCTGTGTCTATAGCCGTGTCTGTAGCCGTGTCTGTAGCTGTGTCTGTAGCCGTGTCTGTAGCTGTGTCTGTAGCTGTAGCTGTGTCTGTAGCTGTGTCTGTAGCTGTGTGTGTAGCTGTGTCTGTAGCTGTGTGTGTAGCTGTGTGTAGCTGTGTCTGTGTCTGTAGCTGTGTCTGTAGCTGTGTCTGTAACTGTGTGTAGCTGTGTCTGTGTCTGTAGCTGTGTCTGTAGCTGTGTCTGTAGCTGTGTGTGTAGCCGTGTCTGTAGCTGTGTGTGTAGCCGTGTCTGTAGCTGTGTCTGTAGCTGTGTCTGTAGCCGTGTCTGTAGCTGTGTGTAGATGTGTCTGTAGCTGTGTCTGTAGCTGTGTGTAGCTGTGTCTGTAGCTGTGTCTGTAGCCGTGTCTGTAGCTGTGTGTAGCTGTGTCTGTAGCTGTGTCTGTAGCCGTGTCTGTAGCTGTGTGTGTAGCTGTGTGTAGCTGTGTTTGTAGCTGTGTCTGTAGCCGTGTCTGTAGCTGTGTCTGTAGCTGTGTCTGTAGCCGTGTGTGTAGCTGTGTCTGTGTCTGTAGCTGTGTCTGTAGCTGTGTCTGTAGCTGTAGCTGTGTCTGTAGCTGTGTCTGTGTCTGTAGCTGTGTCTGAAGCTGTGTCTGTAGCCGTGTCTGTAGCTGTAGCTGTGTCTGTAGCTGTGTCTGTAGCTGTGTCTGTAGATGTGTCTGTAGCTGTGTCTGTAGCCGTGTCTGTAGCTGTGTCTGTAGCTGTGTCTGTAGCTGTGTATGTAGCTGTGTCTGTAGCTGTGTGTGTAGCTGTGTGTGTTGCTGTGTATGTAGATGTGTCTGTAGCTGTGTCTGTGTGTGTAGCTGTGTATGTAGCTGTGTCTGTAGCTGTGTGTGTTGCTGTGTCTGTAGCTGTGTCTGTAGCTGTATGTAGCTGTGTCTGTAGCTGTGTCTGTAGCTGTGTCTGTAGCCGTGTCTATAGCCGTGTCTGTAGCTGTGTCTGTAGCTGTGTGTGTTGCTGTGTCTGTAGCTGTCTGTAGCTGTGTCTGTAGCTGCGTCTGTAGCTGTCTGTAGCTGTGTCTGTGTCTGTAGCCGTGTCTGTAGCTGTCTGTAGCTGTGTCTGTAGCTGTGTCTGTAGCTGTGTCTGTAGCCGTGTCTGTAGCCGTGTCTGTAGCTGTGTCTGTAGCTGTGTGTGTAGCTGTGTCTGTAGCTGTGTCTGTAGCTGTGTGTGTAGCTGTGTCTGTAGCTGTGTCTGTAGCCGTGTCTGTAGCTGTGTCTGTAGCTGTGTCTGTAGCCGTGTCTGTAGCCGTGTCTGTAGATGTGTGTGTAGCTGTGTCTGTAGCTGTGTCTGTAGCTGTGTCTGTAGCCGTGTCTGTAGCCGTGTCTGTAGCTGTGTCTGTAGCTGTGTCTGTAGCTGTGTCTGTAGCTGTGTCTGTGTCCGTGTCTGTAGCTGTGTCTGTAGCTCTGTGTGTAGCTGTGTCTGTAGCTGTGTCTGTAGCTGTGTGTGTAGCCGTGTCTGTAGCTGTGTCTGTAGCTGTGTCTGTAGCTGTGTCTGTAGCCGTGTCTGTAGCTGTGTCTGTAGCTGTGTCTGTGTCTGTAGCTGTGTCTGTAGCTGTGTCTGTAGCTGTGTGTGTAGCTGTGTCTGTAGCCGTAGCTGTGTCTGTAGCTGTGTCTGTAGCTGTGTCTGTAGCTGTGTGTGTAGCTGTGTCTGTAGCTGTGTGTGTAGCCATGTCTGTAGCTGTGTCTGTAGCTGTGTCTGTAGCCGTGTCTGTAGCTGTGTCTGTAGCTGTGTCTGTAGCTGTGTCTGTGTCTGTAGCTGTGTCTGTAGCTGTGTGTGTAGCTGTGTCTGTAGCTGTGTGTGTAGAAGTGTCTGTAGCTGTGTCTGTAGCTGTGTCTGTAGCTGTGTCTGTAGCTGTCTGTAGCTGTGTGTGTAGCCGTGTCTGTAGCTGTGTCTGTAGCTGTGTCTGTAGCCGTGTCTGTAGCTGTGTCTGTAGCTGTGACTGTAGCTGTAGCTGTGTGTGTAGCTGTGTCTGTAGCTGTGTCTGTAGCCGCGTCTGTAGCTGTGTGTGTAGCTGTGTCTGTAGCCGTGTCTGTAGCCGTGTCTGTAGCCGTGTCTGTAGCCGTGTCTGTAGCTGTGTCTGTAGCTGTGTCTGTAGCTGTGTGTGTTGCTGTGTGTGTTGCTGTGTCTGTAGCTGTGTCTGTAGCTGTGTCTGTAGCCGTGTCTGTAGCTGTGTCTGTAGCTGTGTCTGTAGCTGTGTGTGTTGCTGTGTCTGTAGCTGTGTCTGTAGCCGTGTCTGTAGCCGTGTCTGTAGCTGTGTCTGTAGCCGTGTCTGTAGCTGTGTCTGTAGCTGTGTCTGTGTCTGTAGCTGTGTCTGTAGCCGTGTCTGTAGCTGTGTCTGTAGCTGTGTCTGTAGCTGTAGCTGTGTCTGTAGCTGTGTCTGTAGCCTGTAGCTGTGTCTGTAGCTGTGTCTGTAGCCGCGTCTGTAGCCGTGTCTGTAGCTGTGTCTGTAGCCTGTAGCTGTGTCTGTAGCTGTGTCTGTAGCCGCGTCTGTAGCTGTGTCTGTAGCTGTGTCTGTAGCCTGTAGCTGTGTCTGTAGCTGTGTCTGTAGCCACGTCTGTAGCTGTGTGTGTAGCTGTGTCTGTAGCTGTGTCTGTAGCCATGTCTGTAGCCGTGTCTGTAGCCGTGTCTGTAGCCGTGTCTGTAGCCGTGTCTGTAGCCGTGTCTGTAGCTGTGTCTGTAGCCGTGTCTGTAGCTGTGTCTGTAGCCGTGTCTGTAGCCGTGTCTGTAGCTGTGTCTGTAGCTGTGTCTGTAACCGTGTCTGTAGCTGTGTCTGTAGCCGTGTCTGTAGCTGTGTCTGTAGCCGTGTGTGTAGCTGTGTCTGTGTCTGTAGCTGTGTCTGTAGCTGTGTCTGTAGCTGTAGCTGTGTCTGTAGCTGTGTCTGTGTCTGTAGCTGTGTCTGTAGCTGTGTCTGTAGCCGTGTCTGTAGCTGTGTCTGTAGCTGTGTCTGTAGCTGTGTTTGTAGATGTGTCTGTAGCTGTGTCTGTAGCCGTGTCTGTAGCTGTGTCTGTGTCTGTAGCTGTGTCTGTAGCTGTGTCTGTAGCTGTGTACGTAGCTGTGTCTGTAGCTGTGTGTGTAGCTGTGTGTGTTGCTGTGTATGTAGATGTGTGTGTAGCTGTGTCTGTGTGTGTAGCTGTGTATGTAGCTGTGTCTGTAGCTGTGTGTGTTGCTGTGTCTGTAGCTGTGTCTGTAGCCGTGTCTGTAGCCGTGTCTGTAGCCGTGTCTGTAGCCGTGTCTGTAGCTGTGTGTGTAGCTGTGTCTGTAGCTGTGTCTGTAGCTGTGTGTGTAGCCGTTTCTGTAGCTGTGTGTGTAGCTGTGTGTGTAGCTGTGTGTGTAGCTGTGTCTGTAGCTGTGTGTGTAGCTGCGTCTGTAGCTGCGTGTGTAGCTGTGTCTGTAGCTGTGTCTGTAGCTGTGTCTGTAGCCGTGTCTGTAGCCGTGTCTGTAGCCGTGTCTGTAGCTGTGTCTGTAGCTGTGTCTGTGTCTGTAGCCGTGTCTGTAGCCGTGTCTGTAGCTGTGTCTGTAGCTGTGTCTGTGTCCGTGTCTGTAGCTGTGTCTGTAGCTGTGTCTGTAGCTGTGTGTGTAGCTGTGTCTGTAGCTGTGTCTGTAGCTGTTTGTGTAGCCGTGTCTGTAGCTGTGTCTGTAGCTGTGTCTGTAGCCGTGTCTGTAGCCGTGTCTGTAGCTGTGTCTGTGTCTGTAGCTGTGGCTGTAGCTGTGTCTGTAGCTGTGTGTGTAGCTGTGTCTGTAGCCGTAGCTGTGTCTGTAGCTGTGTCTGTAGCTGTGTGTGTAGCTGTGTCTGTAGCTGTGTGTGTAGCCGTGTCTGTAGCTGTGTCTGTAGCTGTGTCTGTAGCCGTGTCTGTAGCTGTGTCTGTAGCGGTGTCTGTAGCCGTGTCTGTAGCTGTGTCTGTAGCTGTAGCTGTGTCTGTAGCTGTGTCTGTAGCCGTGTCTGTAGCCGTGTCTGTGTCTATAGCTGTGTCTGTAGCTGTAGCCGTGTCTGTGTCTAAAGCTGTGTCTGTAGCTGTGTCTGTAGCTGTGTCTGTAGCCATGTCTGTAGCCGTGTCTGTAGCTGTGTCTGTGTCTGTAGCTGTGTCTGTAGCTGTGTCTGTAGCTGTGTCTGTAGCCGTGTGTGTAGCCGTGTCTGTAGCCGTGTCTGTAGCTGTGTCTGTAGCCGTGTCTGTAGCCGTGTCTGTGTCTGTAGCTGTGTCTGTAGCTGTGTCTGTAGCTGTGTGTGTAGCTGTGTCTGTAGCTGTGTCTGTAGCTGTGTCTGTGTCTGTAGCTGTGTCTGTAGCTGTGTGTATAGCTATGTCTGTAGCTGTGTCTGTAGCTGTGTCTGTAGCCGTGTCTGTAGCCGTGTCTGTAGCTGTGTCTGTAGCTGTCTGTGTCTGTAGCTGTGTCTGTAGCTGTGTCTGTAGCCGTGTCTGTAGCCGTGTCTGTAGCTGTGTCTGTAGCCGTGTCTGTAGCTGTGTCTGTAGATGTGTCTGTAGCCGTGTCTGTGTCTGTAGCTGTGTCTGTAGCTGTGTCTGTAGCCGTGTCTGTAGCCGTGTCTGTAGCCGTGTCTGTAGCCGTGTGTGTAGCCGTGTCTGTAGCTGTGTCTGTAGCCGTGTCTGTAGCCGTGTCTGTAGATGTGTCTGTAGCTGTGTGTGTAGCTGTGTCTGTAGCTGTGTCTGTAGCTGTGTCTGTAGCTGTGTCTGTAGCCGTGTCTGTAGCCGTGTCTGTGTGTGTAGCTGTGTCTGTAGCTGTGTCTGTAGCTGTGTCTGTAGATGTGTCTGTAGCCGTGTCTGTAGCCGTGTCTGTAGCTGTGTCTGTAGCCGTGTCTGTGTCTGTAGCTGTGTGTGTAGATGTGTCTGTAGCTGTGTTTGTAGCTGTGTCTGTAGCCGTGTCTGTAGCCGTGTCTGTAGCTGTGTCTGTAGCCATGTGTAGCTGTGTCTGTAGCTGTGTCTGTAGCTGTGTCTGTAGCTGTGTGTGTAGCTGTCTCTGTAGCCGTGTCTGTAGCTGTGTCTGTAGCTGTGTCTGTAGCCGTGTCTGTAGCCGTGTCTGTAGCTGTGTCTGTAGCTGTGTGTAGCTGTGTCTGTGTGTGTAGCTGTGTCTGTAGCTGCGTCTGTAGCTGCGTCTGTAGCTGCGTGTGTAGATGTGTCTGTAGCTGTGTCTCTAGCTGTGTCTGTAGCCGTGTCTGTAGCTGTGTCTGTAGCTGTGTCTGTAGCCGTGTCTGTAGCTGTGTGTAGCTGTGTCTGTGTCTGTAGCTGTGTCTGTAGCTGTGTCTGTAGCTGTGTCTATAGCCGTGTCTGTAGCCGTGTCTGTAGCTGTGTCTGTAGCCGTGTCTGTAGCTGTGTCTGTAGCTGTAGCTGTGTCTGTAGCTGTGTCTGTAGCTGTGTGTGTAGCTGTGTCTGTAGCTGTGTGTGTAGCTGTGTGTAGCTGTGTCTGTGTCTGTAGCTGTGTCTGTAGCTGTGTCTGTAACTGTGTGTAGCTGTGTCTGTGTCTGTAGCTGTGTCTGTAGCTGTGTCTGTAGCTGTGTGTGTAGCCGTGTCTGTAGCTGTGTGTGTAGCCGTGTCTGTAGCTGTGTCTGTAGCTGTGTCTGTAGCCGTGTCTGTAGCTGTGTGTAGATGTGTCTGTAGCTGTGTCTGTAGCTGTGTGTAGCTGTGTCTGTAGCTGTGTCTGTAGCCGTGTCTGTAGCTGTGTGTAGCTGTGTCTGTAGCTGTGTCTGTAGCCGTGTCTGTAGCTGTGTGTGTAGCTGTGTGTAGCTGTGTCTGTAGCTGTGTCTGTAGCTGTGTCTGTAGCCGTGTCTGTAGCCGCGTCTGTAGCCGTAGCTGTAGCTGTGTCTGTAGCTGTGTCTGTAGCCGTGTCTGTAGCTGTGTCTGTAGCTGTGTCTGTAGCCGTGTGTGTAGCTGTGTCTGTGTCTGTAGCTGTGTCTGTAGCTGTGTCTGTAGCTGTAGCTGTGTCTGTAGCTGTGTCTGTGTCTGTGTCTGAAGCTGTGTCTGTAGCCGTGTCTGTAGCTGTAGCTGTGTCTGTAGCTGTGTCTGTAGCTGTGTCTGTAGCTGTGTCTGTAGATGTGTCTGTAGCTGTGTCTGTAGCCGTGTCTGTAGCTGTGTCTGTAGCTGTGTCTGTAGCTGTGTCTGTAGCTGTGTATGTAGCTGTGTCTGTAGCTGTGTGTGTAGCTGTGTGTGTTGCTGTGTATGTAGATGTGTCTGTAGCTGTGTCTGTGTGTGTAGCTGTGTATGTAGCTGTGTCTGTAGCTGTGTGTGTTGCTGTGTCTGTAGCTGTGTCTGTAGCTGTATGTAGCTGTGTCTGTAGCTGTGTCTGTAGCTGTGTCTGTAGCCGTGTCTATAGCCGTGTCTGTAGCTGTGTCTGTAGCTGTGTGTGTTGCTGTGTCTGTAGCTGTCTGTAGCTGTGTCTGTAGCTGCGTCTGTAGCTGTCTGTAGCTGTATCTGTGTCTGTAGCCGTGTCTGTAGCTGTCTGTAGCTGTGTCTGTAGCTGTGTCTGTAGCTGTGTCTGTAGCCGTGTCTGTAGCCGTGTCTGTAGCCGTGTCTGTAGCTGTGTGTGTAGCTGTGTCTGTAGCTGTGTCTGTAGCTGTGTGTGTAGCTGTGTCTGTAGCTGTGTCTGTAGCCGTGTCTGTAGCCGTGTCTGTAGCTGTGTCTGTAGCCGTGTCTGTAGCCGTGTCTGTAGATGTGTGTGTAGCTGTGTCTGTAGCTGTGTCTGTAGCTGTGTCTGTAGCCGTGTCTGTAGCCGTGTCTGTAGCTGTGTCTGTAGCTGTGTCTGTAGCTGTGTCTGTAGCTGTGTCTGTGTCCGTGTCTGTAGCTGTGTCTGTAGCTCTGTGTGTAGCTGTGTCTGTAGCTGTGTCTGTAGCTGTGTGTGTAGCCGTGTCTGTAGCTGTGTCTGTAGCTGTGTCTGTAGCTGTGTCTGTAGCTGTGTCTGTAGCCGTGTCTGTAGCTGTGTCTGTAGCTGTGTCTGTGTCTGTAGCTGTGTCTGTAGCTGTGTCTGTAGCTGTGTGTGTAGCTGTGTCTGTAGCCGTAGCTGTGTCTGTAGCTGTGTCTGTAGCTGTGTCTGTAGCTGTGTGTGTAGCTGTGTCTGTAGCTGTGTGTGTAGCCGTGTCTGTAGCTGTGTCTGTAGCTGTGTCTGTAGCCGTGTCTGTAGCTGTGTCTGTAGCTGTGTCTGTAGCTGTGTCTGTAGCTGTGTCTGTGTCTGTAGCTGTGTCTGTAGCTGTGTGTGTAGCTGTGTCTGTAGCTGTGTGTGTAGAAGTGTCTGTAGCTGTGTCTGTAGCTGTGTCTGTAGCTGTGTCTGTAGCTGTCTGTAGCTGTGTGTGTAGCCGTGTCTGTAGCTGTGTCTGTAGCTGTGTCTGTAGCCGTGTCTGTAGCTGTGTCTGTAGCTGTGACTGTAGCTGTAGCTGTGTGTGTAGCTGTGTCTGTAGCTGTGTCTGTAGCCGCGTCTGTAGCTGTGTGTGTAGCTGTGTCTGTAGCCGTGTCTGTAGCCGTGTCTGTAGCCGTGTCTGTAGCCGTGTCTGTAGCCGTGTCTGTAGCTGTGTCTGTAGCTGTGTCTGTAGCTGTGTGTGTTGCTGTGTGTGTTGCTGTGTCTGTAGCTGTGTCTGTAGCTGTGTCTGTAGCCGTGTCTGTAGCTGTGTCTGTAGCTGTGTCTGTAGCTGTGTGTGTTGCTGTGTCTGTAGCTGTGTCTGTAGCTGTGTCTGTAGCCGTGTCTGTAGCCGTGTCTGTAGCTGTGTCTGTAGCTGTGTGTGTAGCCGTGTCTGTAGCTGTGTCTGTAGCTGTGTCTGTGTCTGTAGCTGTGTCTGTAGCCGTGTCTGTAGCTGTGTCTGTAGCTGTGTCTGTAGCTGTGTCTGTAGCTGTGTCTGTAGCCTGTAGCTGTGTCTGTAGCTGTGTCTGTAGCCGCGTCTGTAGCCGTGTCTGTAGCTGTGTCTGTAGCCTGTAGCTGTGTCTGTAGCTGTGTCTGTAGCCGCGTCTGTAGCTGTGTCTGTAGCTGTGTCTGTAGCCTGTAGCTGTGTCTGTAGCTGTGTCTGTAGCTGTGTCTGTAGCTGTGTGTGTAGCTGTGTCTGTAGCTGTGTCTGTAGCCATGTCTGTAGCCGTGTCTGTAGCCGTGTCTGTAGCCGTGTCTGTAGCTGTGTCTGTAGCCGTGTCTGTAGCCGTGTCTGTAGCTGTGTCTGTAGCCGTGTCTGTAGCTGTGTCTGTAGCCGTGTCTGTAGCCGTGTCTGTAGCTGTGTCTGTAGCTGTGTCTGTAACCGTGTCTGTAGCTGTGTCTGTAGCCGTGTCTGTAGCCGTGTCTGTAGCTGTGTCTGTAGCTGTGTCTGTAACCGTGTCTGTAGCTGTGTCTGTAGCCGTGTCTGTAGCTGTGTCTGTAGCCGTGTCTGTAGCCGTGTCTGTAGCCGTGTCTGTAGCCGTGTCTGTAGCTGTGTCTGTAGCCGTGTCTGTAGCTGTGTCTGTAGCCGTGTCTGTAGCCGTGTCTGTAGCTGTGTCTGTAGCTGTGTCTGTAGCCGTGTCTGTAGCCGTGTCTGTAGCCGTGTCTGTAGCCGTGTCTGTAGCTGTGTCTGTAGCCGTGTCTGTAGCTGTGTCTGTAGCCGTGTCTGTAGCCGTGTCTGTAGCTGTGTCTGTAGCCGTGTTTGTAGCTGTGTCTGTAGCCGTGTCTGTAGCCGTGTCTGTAGCTGTGTCTGTAGCGTGTCTTAGCTGTGTCTGTAGCCGTTTCTGTACTGTGTCTGGCTGTTGTCTGTAGCTGT
>NW_026891432.1:0-33200 GCF_015708825.2 Lethenteron reissneri
GCGAGCACGTGCAGCTTTGTGCACACGTGGGTGCACGTATGTGCACGCGTGTTCACGTGTGTGCACGTGTGTGCGTGCGCGTGCACGTGTGTGCGTGCGCGTGCACGCGCGTGCGCTGCGCTGCGTGCGTGCGCGTGCGCGTTCGTGCGCGTGCGTGCGTGTGCGCGTGCGTGCGCGTGTGTGCACGTCTGTGCACGTGTGTGACACCCGTGCACGTGCGTGCACGTGCGTGCACGTGCGTGCACATGCGTGCACGCTGTGCACGTGGGTGCACGTGTGTGCACGTGCGTGCACGTGCGTGCACGTGTGTGCGTGCGCGTTCACGTGTGTGCACACGTGGGTCACGTATGTGCACAATGTTCACGTGTGTGCACGTGTGTGCGTGCGCGTGCACGTGTGTGCGTGCGCGTGTGTGCACGTCTGTGCACGGTGTGCACACACGTGCACGTGCGTGCACGTGCGTGCACATGCGTGCACGTGTGTGCACGTGTGTGCACGTGCGTGCGTGCGCGTGCACGTGTGTGCGCGTGCGTGCGCGTGCGTGCACGCGTGTGCACGTGTGTGCACGTGTGTGCGTGCGCGTGTGTGCGTGCGCGTGCGTGCGCGTGCGTGCGCGTGCGTGCACGTGGGTGCACGTGTGTGCACGTGCGTGCACGTGCGTGCACGTGTGTGCGTGTGCGTGCACGTGTGTGCGTGCGCGTGCGTGCGTGTGTGCACACGCGTGCACGTGTGTGCACGTGCGTGCACGTGTGTGCACGTGCGTGCGTGCGCATGCACGTGTGTGCGTGCGCGTGCGTGCGTGCGCGCGCGCGTGCGTGCGCAGCATGCGCGTGCGCGCGCGTGCGTGCGCAGGCATGCGCGTGCGCGCGCGTGCACGTGCGTGCACGTGGGTGCGCGTGCGTGCACGTGTGTGCGTGTGCGTGCGCGTGCGTGCGCGTGCGTGCACGTGCGTGCGCGTGCACGTGCGTGGGCGTGCGTGCGCTTGCGTGCACGCGTGCACACGCGTGCACGTGCGTGCACGCGTGTGCACGTGGGTGCACGTGTGTGCACGTGCGTGCAACGTGCGTGCACGTGTGTGCGTGCGCGTGCACGTGTGTGCGTGCGCGTGCACGTGTGTGCACGTGCGTGCACGTGTGTGCACGGCGTGCGATGCGTGCGCATGCACGTGTGTGCGTGCGCGTGCGTGCGCGTGCACACGCGTGCACGTGCGTGCACGTGGTGCACGCGTGTGCACGTGCGTGCACGTGCGTGCACGTGCGTGCGTGCGCGTGCGTGCACGTCCACGCGTGTGCACACGTGGGTGCACGTATGTGCACGCGTGTTCACGTGTGTGCACGTGTGTGCGTGCGCGTGCACGCGCGTGCGTGCGCGTGCGTGCGTGCGCGTGCACAGACGTGCACGTGCGTGCACGTGCGTGCACACGCGTGCACGCACGTCACGTGGGTGCACGTGTGTGCGTGCGCGCGCGTGCTGCGCGCGTGCGCGCGCGTGCGCGTGCGTGCGCGTGCGTGCGCGTGCGTGCACGTGCGTGCACACGTGTGCACGTGGGTGCACGCGTGTGCACGTGCGTGCACGTGCGTGCGTGCGCGTGCACGTGTGTGCGTGCGCGCGTGCGCGTGCGCGTGCGCGTGCGCGCTGCGCGGCAGCGTGCGCGTGATTGCACGTGCGCGTGCGTGCGCGTGCGTGCGCGCGCGTGCGCGTGCGTGCACGTGCGTGCACGCGTGTGCACGTGTGTGCGTGCGCGTGCACGTGCGTGCGTGCGCGTGCGTGCGCGTGCGTGCGTGCACGTGTGTGCACGTGTGTGCACGTGCGTGCACGTGCGTGCACGTGCGTGCGCACGTGCGTGCACGTGATTGCACACGCGTGCACGTGTGTGCACGTCTGTGCGCGTGCGTGTGCGTGCGCGCGCGTGCGCGTGCACGTGTGCGCGTGCGCGTGCGCGCGCGTGCGCGTGCGTGCGTGTGCGCGCGCGTGCGCGCGTGTGGCGTGCGCGGCGTGCGCGTGCGTGCGTGCGCGTGCATGCGCGTGCGCGTGATTGCACGTGCGGCGTGCGTGCGCGTGAATGCGCGTGCGTGCGCGTGCATGCACGTGCGTGCACGTGCGTGCACGCGTGTGCACGTGTGTGCACGCGTGTGAACGCGTGTGCACGTGTGTGCGTGCGCGTGCACGTGCGTGCGTGCGCGTCGCTGCGGCGCGTGCATGTGCGTGCGTGCACGTGTGTGCACGTGCGTGCACGTGTGTGCACGTGCGTGCGCACGTGCGTGCACACGCGTGCGCGTGCGTGCGCGTGCGTGTGCGTGCGTGCACGTGTGTGCACGTGCGTGCACGTGTGTGCACGTGCGTGCGCACGTGCGTGCACACGCGTGCACACACGTGCACGCGTGTGCACGTCTGTGCGCGTGCGTGCGTGCACGTGCGTGCGCGTGCGTGCACGTGTGTGCACGTGCGTGCACGTGTGTGCACGTGTGTGCACGTGCGTGCACGTGCGTGCACGTGCGTCCGCACGTGCGTGCACGTGTTTGCACACGCGTGCACGTGTGTGCACGTCTGTGCACGTGCGTGCGTGCGTGCGCGTGCACGTGTGTGCGTGCGCGTGCGTGCGCGTGCGTGCGCGTGCGTGCGTGCGCGTGCGCGTTCGTGCGCGTGCGTGCGTGTGCGCGTGCGTGCGCGTGTGTGCACGTCTGTGCACGTGTGTGCACACCCGTGCACGTGCGTGCACGTGCGTGCACGTGCGTGCACATGCGTGCACGCGTGTGCACGTGGGTGCACGTGTGTGCACGTGCGTGCACGTGCGTGCACGTGTGTGCGTGCGCGTTCACGTGTGTGCACACGTGGGTGCACGTATGTGCACAATGTTCACGTGTGTGCACGTGTGTGCGTGCGCGTGCACGTGTGTGCGTGCGCGTGTGTGCACGTCTGTGCACGTGTGTGCACACACGTGCACGTGCGTGCACGTGCGTGCACATGCGTGCACGTGTGTGCACGTGTGTGCACGTGCGTGCGTGCGCGTGCACGTGTGTGCGCGTGCGTGCGCGTGCGTGCACGCGTGTGCACGTGTGTGCACGTGTGTGCGTGCGCGTGTGTGCGTGCGCGTGCGTGCGCGTGCGTGCGCGTGCGTGCACGTGGGTGCACGTGTGTGCACGTGCGTGCACGTGCGTGCACGTGTGTGCGTGTGCGTGCACGTGTGTGCGTGCGCGTGCGTGCGTGTGTGCACACGCGTGCACGTGTGTGCACGTGCGTGCACGTGTGTGCACGTGCGTGCGTGCGCATGCACGTGTGTGCGTGCGCGTGCGTGCGTGCGCGCGCGCGTGCGTGCGCAGGCATGCGCGTGCGCGCGCGTGCGTGCGCAGGCATGCGCGTGCGCGCGCGTGCACGTGCGTGCACGTGGGTGCGCGTGCGTGCACGTGTGTGCGTGTGCGTGCGCGTGCGTGCGCGTGCGTGCACGTGCGTGCGCGTGCACGTGCGTGGGCGTGCGTGCGCTTGCGTGCACGCGCGTGCACACGCGTGCACGTGCGTGCACGCGTGTGCACGTGGGTGCACGTGTGTGCACGTGCGTGCACGTGCGTGCACGTGTGTGCGTGCGCGTGCACGTGTGTGCGTGCGCGTGCACGTGTGTGCACGTGCGTGCACGTGTGTGCACGTGCGTGCGTGCGCATGCACGTGTGTGCGTGCGCGTGCGTGCGCGTGCACACGCGTGCACGTGCGTGCACGTGGGTGCACGCGTGTGCACGTGCGTGCACGTGCGTGCACGTGCGTGCGTGCGCGTGCGTGCACGTCCACGCGTGTGCACACGTGGGTGCACGTATGTGCACGCGTGTTCACGTGTGTGCACGTGTGTGCGTGCGCGTGCACGCGCGTGCGTGCGCGTGCGTGCGTGCGCGTGCACAGACGTGCACGTGCGTGCACGTGCGTGCACACGCGTGCACGCACGTGCACGTGGGTGCACGTGTGTGCGTGAGCGCGCGTGCGCGCGCGTGCGCGTGCGTGCGCGTGCGTGCGCGTGCGTGCACGTGCGTGCACACGTGTGCACGTGGGTGCACGCGTGTGCACGTGCGTGCACGTGCGTGCGTGCGCGTGCACGTGTGTGCGTGCGCGTGCGCGCGCGTGCGCGTGCGCGCGCGCGCGCGTGCGCGTGATTGCACGTGCGCGTGCGTGCGCGTGCGTGCGCGCGCGTGCGCGTGCGTGCACGTGCGTGCACGCGTGTGCACGTGTGTGCGTGCGCGTGCACGTGCGTGCGTGCGCGTGCGTGCGCGTGCGTGCGTGCACGTGCGTGCACGTGTGTGCACGTGTGTGCACGTGCGTGCACGTGCGTGCACGTGCACGTGATTGCACACGCGTGCACGTGTGTGCACGTCTGTGCGCGTGCGTGTGCGTGCGCGCGCGTGCGCGTGCACGTGTGCGCGTGCGCGTGCGCGCGCGTGCGCGTGCGTGCGTGTGCGCGCGCGTGCGCGCGTGTGTGCGTGCGCGTGCGTGCGCGTGCGTGCGTGCGCGTGCATGCGCGTGCGCGTGATTGCACGTGCGCGTGCGTGCGCGTGAATGCGCGTGCGTGCGCGTGCATGCACGTGCGTGCACGTGCATGCACGTGTGTGCACGTGTGTGCACGTGCGTGCACGTGTGTGCACGTGTGTGCACGTGCGTGCACGTGCGTGCACGTGCGTCCGCACGTGCGTGCACGTGTTTGCACACGCGTGCACGTGTGTGCACGTCTGTGCACGTGCGTGCGTGCGTGCGCGTGCACGTGTGTGCGTGCGCGTGCGTGCGCGTGCGTGCGCGTGCGTGTACGTGTGTGCACGTGTGTGCGTGCACGTACGTGCACGTGCGTGCACGTGCGTGCACGTGCGTGCGCGTGATTGCGCGTGCGCGTGCGCGCGTGCGCGTGCGTGCGCGTGCGTGCGCGTGCGTGCGCGTGCGTGCACGTGCGTGCACGTGTGTGCACGTGTGTGCACGTGTTTGCACACGCGTGCACGTGTGTGCACGTGCGTGCACGTGCGTGCACGTGCGTGCGCACGTGCGTGCACGTGTTTGCACACGCGTGCACGTCTGTGCACGTGCGTGCACGTGCGTGCGCACGTGCGTGCGCGTGCGTGCGCGTGCGTGCACGTGTGTGCGTGCGCGTGCGTGCGCGCGCGTGCGTGCGCGTGCGCGTGCGTGCACGTGTGTGCGTGCACGTGCGTGCACGTGCGTGCACGCGCGTGCACGCGCGTGCACGTGGATGCACGTGTGTGCACACACGTGCACGTGCGTGCACGTGCGTGCACGTGTGTGCACGTGCGTGCGTGCGCGTGCACGTGTGTGCGCGTGCGTGCACGTGCGTGCGCGTGCATGCGCGTGCGCGCGCGTGCGCGTGATTGCGCGTGCGCGTGCGTGCGCGTGCACGTGCGTGCACGTGCGTGCACGTGCACGTGCGTGCACGTGCGTGCACGTGCGTGCACATGCGTGCACGCGTGTGCACGTGCGTGCACGCGTGTGCACGTGTGTGCACGCGTGTGCACGTGTGTGCACGTCTGTGCGCGTGCGTGCACGTGTGTGCACGTGCGTGCACGTGCGTGCACGTGCGTGCACGTGCGTCCGCACGTGCGTGCACGTGTTTGCACACGCGTGCACGTGTGTGCACGTCTGTGCACGTGCGTGCGTGCGCGTGCACGTGTGTGCGTGCGCGTGCGTGCGCGTGCGTGCACGTGTGTGCACGTGTGTGCACACACGTGCGTGCACGTGCGTGCACGCGCGTGCACGTGGATGCACGTGTGTGCACGTGTGTGCACACACGTGCACGTGCGTGCACGTGCGTGCACGTGTGTGCACGTGCGTGCGTGCGCACGTGTGTGCGTGCGCGTGCGTGCGCGTGCGTGCGCGTGCATGCGCGTGCGCGCGCGTGTGCGTGATTGCGCGTGCGTGCGCGTGCGCGTGCGCGTGCGTGCGCGTGCGTGCGCGTGCGTGCACGTGTGTGCACGTGCGTGCACGCGTGTGCACGTGCGTGCACGCGTGTGCACGTGTGTGCACGCGTGTGCACGTGTGTGCACGTCTGTGCACGTGCGTGCTCGTGCATGCGCGTGCGCGTGCGTGCGCGTGCGTGCACACGCGTGCACGTGTGTGCACGTGTGTGCACGTGTGCGCACACACGTGCACGCGCATGCCTGCGCACGCACGCGTGCACGTGCGTGCGTGCGCGTGCCTGCGTGCGCGCGCGAGCACGTGCACGCTTGTGCACACGTGGGTGCACGTATGTGCACGCGTGTTCACGTGTGTGCACGTGTGTGCGTGCGCGTGCACGTGTGTGCGTGCGCGTGCACGCACGTGCGTGCGCGTGCGTGCGCGTGCGCGTTCGTGCGCGTGCGTGCGTGCGCGTGCGTGCGCGTGTGTGCACGTCTGTGCACGTGTGTGCACACACGTGCACGTGCGTGCACGTGCGTGCACGTGCGTGCACATGCGTGCACGCGTGTGCACGTGGGTGCACGTGTGTGCACGTGCGTGCACGTGCGTGCACGTGTGTGCGTGCGCGCGCGTGCGTGCGTGCGCGCGCGTGTGCGCGCGTGCGTGCGCGTGCGTGCGCGTGCGTGCACGCGCGTGCACGTGCGTGCACGTGTGCACGTGCGTGCACGTGTGCACGTGCGTGCACGTGTTTGCACACGCGTGCACGTGCGTGCGCGTGCGTGCACGTGCGTGCGCGTGCGTGCACGTGCGCGTGCGTGCGCGTGCGTGCGCGTGCGTGCGCGTGCATGCGCGTGCGTGCACACGCGTGCACGTGTGTGCACGCGTGTGCACGTGTGTGCGTGCACGTGCGTGCACGTGCGTGCACGTGGGTGCACGTGTGTGCACGTGTGTGCACACGCGTGCACGTGTGTGTACGTTTGTGCACACACGTGCACACACGTGCACGTGCGTGCACGTGCGTGCACGTGTGTGCACGTGCGTGTGCGCGCGCGTGCGCGCGCGTGCGCGCGCGTGCGTGCGCGTGCGTGCGTGCGCGTGCATGCGCGTGCGCGTGATTGCACGTGCGCGTGCGTGCGCGTGAATGCGCGTGCGTGCGCGTGCATGCACGTGCGTGCACGTGCGTGCACGCGTGTGCACGTGTGTGCACGCGTGTGAACGCGTGTGCACGTGTGTGCGTGCGCGTGCACGTGCGTGCGTGCGCGTGCGCGTGCGTGCGCGTGCATGTGCGTGCGTGCACGTGTGTGCACGTGCGTGCACGTGTGTGCACGTGCGTGCGCACGTGCGTGCACACGCGTGCGCGTGCGTGCGCGTGCGTGTGCGTGCGTGCACGTGTGTGCACGTGCGTGCACGTGTGTGCACGTGCGTGCGCACGTGCGTGCACACGCGTGCACACACGTGCACGCGTGTGCACGTCTGTGCGCGTGCGTGCGTGCACGTGCGTGCGCGTGCGTGCACGTGTGTGCACGTGCGTGCACGTGTGTGCACGTGTGTGCACGTGCGTGCACGTGCGTGCACGTGCGTCCGCACGTGCGTGCACGTGTTTGCACACGCGTGCACGTGTGTGCACGTCTGTGCACGTGCGTGCGTGCGCGTGCACGTGTGTGCGTGCGCGTGCGTGCGCGTGCGTGCGCGTGCGTGTACGTGTGTGCACGTGTGTGCGTGCACGTACGTGCACGTGCGTGCACGTGCGTGCACGTGCGTGCGCGTGATTGCGCGTGCGCGTGCGCGCGTGCGCGTGCGTGCGCGTGCGCGTGCGTGCGCGTGCGTGCGCGTGCGTGCACGTGCGTGCACGTGTGTGCACGTGTGTGCACGTGTTTGCACACGCGTGCACGTGTGTGCACGTGCGTGCACGTGCGTGCACGTGCGTGCGCACGTGCGTGCACGTGTTTGCACACGCGTGCACGTCTGTGCACGTGCGTGCACGTGCGTGCGCACGTGCGTGCGCGTGCGCGTGCGTGCGCGTGCGTGCACGTGTGTGCGTGCGCGTGCGTGCGCGCGCGTGCGTGCGCGTGCGTGCGCGTGCGTGCACGTGTGTGCGTGCACGTGCGTGCACGTGCGTGCACGCGCGTGCACGCGCGTGCACGTGGATGCACGTGTGTGCACACACGTGCACGTGCGTGCACGTGCGTGCACGTGTGTGCACGTGCGTGCGTGCGCGTGCACGTGTGTGCGCGTGCGTGCACGTGCGTGCGCGTGCATGCGCGTGCGCGCGCGTGCGCGTGATTGCGCGTGCGCGTGCGTGCGCGTGCACGTGTGTGCACGTCTGTGCGCGTGCGTGCACGTGTGTGCACGTGCGTGCACGTGCGTGCACGTGCGTGCACGTGCGTCCGCACGTGCGTGCACGTGTTTGCACACGCGTGCACGTGTGTGCACGTCTGTGCACGTGCGTGCGTGCGCGTGCACGTGTGTGCGTGCGCGTGCGTGCGCGTGCGTGCACGTGTGTGCACGTGTGTGCACACACGTGCGTGCACGTGCGTGCACGCGCGTGCACGTGGATGCACGTGTGTGCACGTGTGTGCACACACGTGCACGTGCGTGCACGTGCGTGCACGTGTGTGCACGTGCGTGCGTGCGCACGTGTGTGCGTGCGCGTGCGTGCGCGTGCGTGCGCGTGCACGCACGCACGCGTGCGCGCGTGCGTGCGCGTGCGTGCGCGTGCATGCGCGCGCGTGCGCGTGATTGCGCGTGCGTGCGCGTGCGCGTGCGCGTGCGTGCGCGTGCGTGCGCGTGCGTGCACGTGTGTGCACGTGCGTGCACGCGTGTGCACGTGCGTGCACGCGTGTGCACGTGTGTGCACGCGTGTGCAAGTGTGTGCACGTCTGTGCACGTGCGTGCTCGTGCATGCGCGTGCGCGTGCGTGCGTGCACACGCGTGCACGTGTGTGCACGTGTGTGCACGTGTGCGCACACACGTGCACGCGCATGCCTGCGCACGCACGCGTGCACGTGCGTGCGTGCGCGTGCCTGCGTGCGCGCGCGAGCACGTGCACGCTTGTGCACACGTGGGTGCACGTATGTGCACGCGTGTTCACGTGTGTGCACGTGTGTGCGTGCGCGTGCACGTGTGTGCGTGCGCGTGCACGCACGTGCGTGCGCGTGCGTGCGCGTGCGCGTTCGTGCGCGTGCGTGCGCGTGCGTGCGCGTGTGTGCACGTCTGTGCACGTGTGTGCACACACGTGCACGTGCGTGCACGTGCGTGCACGTGCGTGCACATGCGTGCACGCGTGTGCACGTGGGTGCACGTGTGTGCACGTGCGTGCACGTGCGTGCACGTGTGTGCGTGCGCGCGCGTGCGTGCGTGCGCGCGCGTGTGCGCGCGTGCGTGCGCGTGCGTGCGTGCGCGTGCGTGCACGCGCGTGCACGTGCGTGCACGTGTGCACGTGCGTGCACGTGTGCACGTGCGTGCACGTGTTTGCACACGCGTGCACGTGCGTGCGCGTGCGTGCACGTGCGTGCGCGTGCGTGCACGTGCGCGTGCGTGCGCGTGCGTGCGCGTGCGCGTGCGTGCGCGTGCATGCGCGTGCGTGCACACGCGTGCACGCTGTGTGCACGCGTGTGCACGTGTGTGCGTGCACGTGCGTGCACGTGCGTGCACGTGGGTGCACGTGTGTGCACGTGTGTGCACACGCGTGCACGTGTGTGTACGTTTGTGCACACACGTGCACACACGTGCACGTGCGTGCACGTGCGTGCACGTGTGTGCACGTGCGTGCGTGCGCACGTGCACGTGTGTGCGTGCGCGTGCGTGCGCGTGCGTGCGCGTGCGTGCACACACGTGCACGTGTGTGCGTGCGCGTGCGTGCGCGTGCGTGCGCGTGCGTGCACGTGTGTGCACGTGCGTGCACGTGCGTGCACGTGTGTGCGTGCGCGTGCACGTGTGTGCGTGCGCGTGCGTGCGTGTGTGCACACGCGTGCACGTGTGTGCACGTGCGTGCACGTGTGTGCACGTGCGTGCGTGCGCATGCACGTGTGTGCGTGCGCGTGCGTGCGCGTGCGTGCGCGCGCGCGCGCGTGCGCAGGCATGCGCGTGCGCGCGCGTGCGCGCGCGTGCACGTGCGTGCACGTGGGTGCACGCGTGTGCACGTGTGCGTGCGCGTGCGTGCGCGTGCGTGCGCGTGCGTGCGCGTGCGTGCGCGTGCGTGCGCGTGCGCGCGCGTGCGCGCGCGTGCACGCGTTTGCACGTGTGTGCACGCGTGTGCACGTGTGTGCACGTGTGTGCGTGCGCGTGCACGTGTGTGCGTGCGCGTGCGTGCGCGTGCGCGTGCGTGCGCGTGCGTGCGCGTGCACGTGCGTGCACGCGTGTGCACGTGGGTGCACGTGTGTGCACGTGCGTGCACGTGCGTGCACGTGTGTGCGTGCGCGCGCGTGCGTGCGTGCGCGCGCGTGTGCGCGCGTGCGTGCGCGTGCGTGCGTGCGCGTGCGTGCACGCGCGTGCACGTGCGTGCACGTGTGCACGTGCGTGCACGTGTGCACGTGCGTGCACGTGTTTGCACACGCGTGCACGTGCGTGCGCGTGCGTGCACGTGCGTGCGCGTGCGTGCACGTGCGCGTGCGTGCGCGTGCGTGCGCGTGCGTGCGCGTGCATGCGCGTGCGTGCACACGCGTGCACGTGTGTGCACGCGTGTGCACGTGTGTGCGTGCACGTGCGTGCACGTGCGTGCACGTGGGTGCACGTGTGTGCACGTGTGTGCACACGCGTGCACGTGTGTGTACGTTTGTGCACACACGTGCACACACGTGCACGTGCGTGCACGTGCGTGCACGTGTGTGCACGTGCGTGCGTGCGCACGTGCACGTGTGTGCGTGCGCGTGCGTGCGCGTGCGTGCGCGTGCGTGCACACACGTGCACGTGTGTGCGTGCGCGTGCGTGCGCGTGCGTGCGCGTGCGCGTGCGTGCACACACGTGCACGTGTGTGCACGCGTGTGCACGCGTGTGCACGTGTGTGCACGTGTTTGCGTGCGTGTGCACGTGTGTGCACGTGTGTGTACACACGTGCACGCGCGTGCACGCACGTGCGTGTGCGTGCGTGCGCGTGCGTGCGCGTGCGTGCGCGTTCGTGCGCGTGCGTGCGTGCGCGTGCGCGTGCGCGTGTCTGTGCACGTGTGTGCACACACGTGCACGTGCGTGCACGTGCGTGCACGCACGCACACACGTGCACACACGTGCACGTGCGTGCACGTGCGTGCACGTGCGTGCACATGCGTGCACGTGTGTGCACGTGTGTGCACGTGTGTGCGTGCGCGTGCACGTGTGTGCGTGCGCGTGTGTGCGCGCGCGTGCGTGCGCGTGCGTGCGCGTGCGTGCGCGTGCGTGCACACGCGTGCACGTGGGTGCACGTGTGTGCACGTGCGTGCACGTGCGTGCACGTGTGTGCGTGCGCGTGCACGTGTGTGCGTGCGCGTGTGTGCGTGCGCGTGCGTGCGTGCACACGCGTGCACGTGCGTGCACGCATGTACACGTGGGTGCACGCGTGTGCACGTGCGTGCACGTGCGTGCACGTGCGTGCACGTGTGCACGTGTGTGCACGTGTGCGCACACGTGCACGTGCGTGCGTGCGCGCACGCACACAAGTGCACGCGCACGCACACACGTGCACACACGTGAACACGCGTGCACATACGTGCACCCACGTGTGCACACGCGTGCACGTGCACGCGTGCACGTGCACGCGTGCACACACGCGTGCACGTGCACGCGCACGCGCATGCCTGCGCACGCACGCGTGCACGTGCGTGCGTGCGCGTGCGTGCGAGCGCGTGCACGTGCACGCGTGTGCACACGTGGGTGCACGTATGTGCATGCGTGTTCACGTGTGTGCACGTGTGTGCGTGCGCGTGCACTTGTGTGCGTGCGCGTGCGTGCGCGTGCGTGCGCGTGCGTGCGCGTGCGTGCGCGTGCGTGCACGTGTGTGCACACACGTGCACGCGCGTGCACGCACGTGCGTGCGCGTGTGTGCACGTCTGTGCACGTGCGTGCACATGCGTGCACGCGTGTGCACGTGGGTGCACGTGTGTGCACGTGCGTGCACGTGCGTGCACGTGTGTGCGTGCGCGTTCACGTGTTTGCGTGCGCGTGCATGCGCACGCGTGCGTGCGCGTGCGTGCGCGTGCGTGCGCGTGTGTGCACGTGCGTGCACGTGCGTGCACGTGCGTGCGCGTGGGTGCACGTGCGTGCACGTGGGTGCACGCGCGTGCACGTGGGTGCACGTGTGTGCACGTGTGTGCACACGCGTGCACACGCGTGCACGTGTGTGCGTGCACGTGTGTGCGTGCGCGTGCGTGCGCGCGCGTGCACGTGCGTGCACGTGCGTGCACATGCGTGCACGTGTGTGCACGCGCGTGCACGTGCGTGCACGCGCGTGTGCACGTGTGTGCACGCGTGTGCACGTGTGTGCACGTGTGTGCGTGCGCGTGCACGTGTGTGCGTGCGCGTGCGTGCGCGTGCGCGTGCGCGTGTGTGCACACACGTGCACGCGCGTGCACGTGCGTGCACGTGCGTGCACGTGCGTGCACGTGGGTGCACGCGCGTGCACGTGGGTGCACGTGCGTGCACGCGCGTGCACGTGGGTGCACGCGCGTGCACGTGGGTGCACGTGCGTGCACGTGCGTGCACGTGCGTGCACGTGGGTGCGCGTGCGTGCACGTGTGTGCACGTGCGTGCACATGCGTGCACGTGTGTGCACGTGCGTGCGTGCGCGTGCACGTGTGTGCGTGCGCTTGCGTGCGTGCGCGTGCGTGCACGCGCGTGCACGTGCGTGCACGCGTGTGCACGTGTGTGCACGCGTGTGCACGTGTGTGCACGTGTGTGCGTGCGCGTGCACGTGTGTGCGTGCGCGTGCGTGCACACGCGTGCACGTGCGTGCACGCGTGCGTGCACGTGCGTGCGCGTGCGTGCGCGTGCGTGCGCGTGCGTGCACGTGCGTGCGCGTGCGTGCACGTGCGTGCACGTGCGTGCGCGTGCGTGCGCGTGCACGTGTGTGCGCGTGCGTGCGCGTGCGTGCACGCGCGTGCACGTGTGTGCACGCGTGTGCACGCGTGTGCACGTGTGTGCGTGCGCGTGCGTGCGTGCGCGTGCGTGCACGTGGGTGCACGCGCGTGCACGTGGGTGCACGTGTGTGCACGTGCGTGCACGTGCGTGCACGTGGGTGCGCGTGCGTGCACGTGTGTGCACGTGCGTGCACATGCGTGCACGTGTGTGCACGTGTGTGCACGTGCGTGCGTGCGCGTGCACGTGTGTGCGTGCGCTTGCGCTTGCTTGCGTGCGCGTGCGTGCACGCGCGTGCACGCGCGTGCACGTGCGTGCACGCGTGTGCACGTGTGTGCACGCGTGTGCACGTGTGTGCACGTGTGTGCGTGCGCGTGCACGTGTGTGCGTGCGCGTGCGTGCGCGTGCGTGCACACGCGTGCACACGCGTGCACGTGCGTGCACGCGTGCGTGCACGTGCGTGCGCGTGCGTGCACGTGCGTGCGCGTGCGTGCACGTGCGTGCACGTGTGTGCACGTCTGTGCACGTGCGTGCGCGTGCGTGCGTGCGCGTGCACGTGTGTGCGCGTGCGTGCGCGTGCGTGCACGCGTGTGCACGTGTGTGCACGCGTGTGCACGCGTGTGCACGTGTGTGCGTGCGCGTGCACGTGCGTGCGCGTGCGTGCGCGTGCGTGCACGTGTGTGCACGTGTGTGCACGTGCGTGCACGTGCGTGCACGTGCGTGCGCACGTGCGTGCACGTGATTGCACACGCGTGCACGTGTGTGCGTGCGCGTGCACGTGCGTGCGTGCGCGTGCGTGCGCGTGCGTGTGCGTGCGTGCACGTGTGTGCACGTGATTGCACACGCGTGCACGTGTGTGCACGTCTGTGCGCGTGCGCGTGCGTTTGCGTGCGCGCGCGCGCGTGCGCGTGCATGCGCGTGCGCGCGCGTGCGTGCGCGTGCGTGCACGTGTGTGCACGTGCGTGCACGTGGGTGCACGTGCGTGCACGTGTGTGCACGTGCCTGCACGTGCGTGCACGTGGGTGCACGTGCGTGCGCGTGCGTGCAAACGCGTGCACGTGTGTGCACGCGTGTGCGCGTGGGTGCACGTGCGTGCACATGTGTGCGTGCGCGTGCACGTGTGTGCGTGCGCGTGCGTGCGCGTGTGTGCACGTGTGTGCACGTGTGTGCACGTGTGTGCGTGCGCGTGCACGTGTGTGCGTGCGCGTGCGTGCGCGTGCGTGCGCGTGCGTGTGTGCACACACGTGCACGCGCGTGCACGTGCGTGCACGTGCGTGCACGTGCGTGCACGTGCGTGCACGTGCGTGCACGTGGGTGCACGCGCGTGCACGTGGGTGCACGTGTGTGCACATGCGTGCACGTGCGTGCACGTGGGTGCGCGTGCGTGCACGTGTGTGCACGTGCGTGCACATGCGTGCACGTGTGTGCACGCGTGTGCACGTGTGTGCGTGCGCGTGCACGTGTGTGCGTGCGCGTGCGTGCGCGTGCGTGCGCGTGCGTGCGCGTGCGTGCACACGCGTGCACGCGTGTGCACGTGTGTGCACGCGTGTGCACGTGTGTGCGTGCGCGTGCACGTGTGTGCGTGCGCGTGCGTGCGCGTGCGTGCGCGTGCGTGCGCGTGCGTGCACACGCGTGCACACGCGCGTGCACGTGCGTGCACGCGTGCGTGCGCGTGCGTGCGCGTGCGTGCGCGTGCGCGTGTGTGCACGTCTGTGCACGTGCGTGCGCGTGCGTGCGCGTGCGTGCGCGTGCGCGTGTGTGCGCGTGCGTGCACGTGTGTGCACGCGTGTGCACGCGTGTGCACGTGTGTGCGTGCGCGTGCACGTGCGTGCGTGCACGTGCGTGCGCGTGCGTGTGCGTGCGTGCACGTGTGTGCACGTGCGTGCACGTGTGTGCACGTGCGTGCACGTGCGTGCACGTGCGTGCGCACGTGCGTGCACGTGATTGCACACGCGTGCACGTGCGTGCGTGCGCGTGCACGTGCGTGCGTGCGCGTGCGTGCGCGTGCGTGTGCGTGCGTGCACGTGTGTGCACGTGATTGCACAGGCGTGCACGTGTGTGCACGTCTGTGCGCGTGCGCGTGCGTTTGCGTGCGCGCGCGTGCGTGCGCGTGCATGCGCGTGCGCACGCGTGCGCGCGCGTGCGCGTGCGTGCACGTGTGTGCACGTGTGCACGTGGGTGCACGTGTGTGCACGTGGGTGCACGTGTGTGCACGTGCGTGCACGTGTGTGCACGTGCGTGCACGTGCGTGCACGTGCGTGCACGTGCACGTGTGTGCACGTGCGTGCACGTGCGTGCACGTGCGCGTGCGTGCACGTGCGTGCGCGTGCGTGCACGTGCGTGCACGTGGGTGCACGTGCGTGCACGTGCCTGCACGTGCGTGCACGTGGGTGCACGTGCGTGCGCGTGCGTGCAAACGCGTGCACGTGTGTGCACGCGTGTGCGCGTGGGTGCACGTGCGTGCACATGTGTGCGTGCGCGTGCACGTGTGTGCGTGCGCGTGCGTGCGCGTGCGCGTGTGTGCACGTGTGTGCACGTGTGTGCACGTGCGTGCACATGTGTGCGTGCACGTGTGCGTGCGCGCGCGTGCGTGCGCGTGCAAACGCGTGCACGTGCGTGCGCGTGCGTGCGCGTGCACGTGCGTGCGCGTGTGTGCGCGTGTGTGCACGTGCCTGCACGTGCGTGCACGTGGGTGCACGTGCGTGCGCGTGCGTGCAAACGCGTGCACGTGTGTGCACGCGTGTGCGCGTGGGTGCACGTGCGTGCACATGTGTGCGTGCGCGTGCACGTGTGTGCGTGCGCGTGCGTGCGCGTGCGCGTGTGTGCACGTGTGTGCGCGTGTGTGCGCGTGCGTGCACGTGCGTGCACGTGGGTGCACGTGCGTGCACGTGTGTGCACGTGCCTGCACGTGAGTGCACGTGGGTGCGCGTGCGTGCACGTGGGTGCGCGTGCGTGCACGTGTGTGCACACGCGTGCACGTGTGTGCACGTCTGTGCACGTGCGTGCACGTGCGTGCACGTGTGTGCACACGCGTGCACGTGTGTGCACGTCTGTGCACGTGCGTGCACGTGCCTGCACGTGGGTGCACGTGCGTGCACGTGCGTGCACGTGGGTGCACGTGAGTGCACGTGTGTGCACGTGTGTGCACGTGCGTCCACGTGCGTGCACGTGTGTGCACGCGCGTGCACGTGTGTGCGTGCGTGCGCGTGCGTGCACACGCGTGCACGTGTGTGCACGTCTGTGCACGTGCGTGCGCGTGCGTGCGCGTGCGCGTGCGTGCACACGCGTGCACGTGTGTGCACGTGCGTGCGCGTGCGTGCGCGTGCGTGCACGTGCCTGCACGTGCGTGCACGTGGGTGCACGTGCGTGCACGTGCGTGCACGTGTGTGCACGTGCGTGCACGTGCGTGCACGTCTGTGCGCGTGCGTGCGCGTGCGTGCGTGTGTGCGCGCGTGCACGTGCGTGCGCGTGCGCGTGTGTGCACGTGCGTGCACGTGTGTGCGTGCGCGTGCACGTGTGTGCGTGCGCGTGCATGCGCGTGCGTGCGCGTGCGTGCAAACGCGTGCACGTATGTGCACGCGTGTGCACGTGGGTGCACGTGCGTGCACGTGCGTGCGTGCACGTGTGTGCACACGCGTGCACGTGTGTGCACGTGTGTGCACGTGCGTGCGTGCGCGTGCACGTGTGTGCGTGCGCTTGCGCTTGCGTGCGTGCGCGTGCGTGCACGCGCACGCACATGCGTGCACGCGTGTGCACGTGTGTGCGCGTGTGCACGTGTGTGCACGTGTGTGCGTGCGCGTGCACGTGTGTGCGTGCGCGTGCGTGCGCGTGCGTGCGCGTGCGTGCACACGCATGCACACGCGTGTGCACGTGCGTGCACGCGTGCGTGCACGTGCGTGCGCGTGCGTGCGCGTGCGTGCACGTGCGTGCACGTGTGCACGTGCGTGCATGTGCGTGCGCGTGCGTGTGCGTGCGTGCACGTGTGTGCACGTGCGTGCACGTGTGTGCACGTGTGTGCACGTGCACGCACGTGCACACACGTGCGTGCACGTGCACACACGTGCGCACGTGCGTGCACGTGATTGCACACGCGTGCACGTGTGTGCGTGCGCGTGCACGTGCGTGCGCGTGCGCGTGCGTGCGTGCACGTGTGTGCACGTGATTGCACACGCGTGCACGTGTGTGCACGTCTGTGCGCGTGCGCGTGCGTTTGCGTGCGCGTGCGTGCACGTGCGTGCACGCGTGTGCACGTGTGTGCACGCGTGTGCACGTGTGTGCACGTGTGTGCGTGCGCGTGCACGTGTGTGCACGTGTTTGCACACGCGTGCACGTGTGTGCACGTGTGTGCACGTGCGTGCGTGCGCGTGCACGTGTGTGCGTGCGCGTGCGCGCGCGTGCGTGCGCGTGCGCGCGCGTGCGCGTGCGTGCGCGTGCGTGCACGTGTGTGCACGTGTGTGCACACGCGTGCACGTGCGTGCGTGCGCGTGCATGTGCGTGCGTGCGCGTGCGTGCGCGTGCGTGCGCGTGCGTGCGCGTGCGTGCACGTGTGTGCACGTGTGTGCACGCGTGTGCACGCGTGTGCATGTGTGCACGTGTGTGCGTGCGCGTGCACGTGTGTGCGTGCGTGCGCGTGCGTGCACATGTGCACACGCGTGCACGTGTGTGTACGTGCGTGCACGCGTGTGCACGTGCGTGCACGTGTGTGCGCGTGTGTGCGCGTGTGTGCACGTGCGTGCACGTGCGTGCACGTGGGTGCGCGTGTGTGCACGTGCCTGCACGTGCGTGCACGTGGGTGCACGTGCGTGCGCGTGCGTGCAAACGCGTGCACGTGTGTGCACGCGTGTGCGCGTGGGTGCACGTGTGTGCACGTGCGTGCACGTGTGTGCACGTGTGTGCACGTGTGTGTGCACGTGTGCACGTGGGTGCACGTGTGTGCACGTGGGTGCACGTGTGTGCACGTGTGTGCGCGTGTGTGCACGTGCGTGCACGTGCGTGCACGTGGGTGCACGTGCGTGCACGTGTGTGCACGTGCCTGCACGTGCGTGCACGTGGGTGCACGTGCGTGCGCGTGCGTGCAAACGCGTGCACGTGCGTGCACGCGTGTGCACGTGGGTGCACGCGCGTGCACGTGGGTGCACGTGCGTGCGTGCATGTGCGTGCACGTCTGTGCACGTGCGTGCGCGTGCGTGCGTGTGCGCGCGCGTGCACGTGCGTGCGCGTGCGCGTGTGTGCACGTGCGTGCACATGTGTGCGTGCGCGTGCACGTGTGTGTGTGCGCGTGCGTGCGCGTGCGCGTGCGTGCAAACGCGTGCACGTGTGCACGCGTGTGCACGTGGGTGCACGTGCGTGCACGTGCGTGCGTGCACGTGCGTGCACGTCTGTGCACGTGCGTGCGCGTGCGTGCGTGTGCGCGCGCGTGCACGTGCGTGCGCGTGCGTGCGCGTGCGTGCACGTGCGTGCGCGTGCGTGCGCGTGCGTGCACGTGTGTGCACGCGTGCACGTGGGTGCACGTGTGTGCGCGTGGGTGCACGTGCGTGCACGTGCGTGCACGTGCGTGCGCGTGCGTGCGCGTGCGTGCGCGTGCGTGCGCGCGCGTGCGCGCACGTGCGTGCACGTGGGTGCACGTGCGTGCACGTGTGTGCACGTGCCTGCACGTGAGTGCACGTGGGTGCGCGTGCGTGCACGTGGGTGCGCGTGCGTGCACGTGCGTGCGCGTGCGTGCACGTGCGTGCACGTGCGTGCACGTGTGTGCACACGCGTGCACGTGTGTGCACGTCTGTGCACGTGCGTGCACGTGCGTGCACGTGTGTGCACACGCGTGGACGTGTGTGCACGTCTGTGCACGTGCGTGCACGTGCCTGCACGTGGGTGCACGTGCGTGTACGTGCGTGCACGTGGGTGCACGTGAGTGCACGTGCGTGCACGTGTGTGCACGTGCGTCCACGTGCGTGCACGTGCGTGCACGTGTGTGCACGCGCGTGCACGTGTGTGCGTGCGTGCGCGTGCGTGCACACGCGTGCACGTGTGTGCACGTCTGTGCACGTGCGTGCGCGTGCGTGTGCGTGCGCGTGCGTGCACACGCGTGCACGTGTGTGCACGTCTGTGCACGTGCGTGCGCGTGCGTGCGCGTGCGCGCGCGTGCGCGTGCGTGCACGTGCCTGCACGTGCGTGCACGTGGGTGCACGTGCGTGCACGTGCGTGCACGTGCGTGCGTGCACGTGCGTGCACGTCTGTGCACGTGCGTGCGCGTGCGTGCGTGTGCGCGCGCGTGCACGTGCGTGCGCGTGCGTGCGCGTGTGTGCACGTGCGTGCACATGTGTGCGTGCGCGTGCACGTGCGTGCGTGCGCGTGCGTGCGCGTGCGCGTGCGTGCGCGTGCGTGCAAACGCGTGCACGTGTGTGCACGCGTGTGCACGTGGGTGCACGTGCGTGCACGTGCGTGCGTGCACGTGCGTGCACGTCTGTGCACGTGCGTGCGCGTGCGTGCGTGCGCGCGCGCGTGCGTGCGCGTGTGTGCGCGTGCGTGCGCGTGTGTGCGCGTGTGTGCACGTGCCTGCACGTGTGTGCACGTGCCTGCACGTGCGTGCACGTGGGTGCGCGTGCGTGCACGTGGGTGCGCGTGCGTGCACGTGCGTGCGCGTGCGCGTGCGCGTGCGCGTGCGCGTGCACGTGCGTGCACGTGCACGCACGTGCGTGCGCGTGCGTGCGTGCGCGTGCGTGCACGTGTGTGCACGCGTGTGTGCACGTGTGCACGTGGGTGCACGTGCGTGCGCGTGCGTGCGCGTGCGTGCGCGTGCGTGCGCGTGCGTGCACGCGTGTGTGCACGTGTGCACGTGGGTGCACGTGTGTGCACGTGGGTGCACGTGCGTGCACGTGCGTGCGCGTGCGTGCGCGTGCGCGTGCGCGCGGGTGCACGTGCGTGCACGTGTGTGCACGTGCGTGCACGTGGGTGCACGTGCGTGCACGTGGGTGCACGTGCGTGCACGTGCGTGCACGTGCGTGCGCGTGCGTGCGTGCGCGTACGTGCACGTGCGTGCGCGTGCGTGCACGTGCATGCACGTGCGTGCCCGTGCGTGCACGTGTGTGCACACGCGTGCACGTGTGTGCACGTCTGTGCACGTGCGTGCGCGTGCGTGCGCGTGCATGCGCGTGCACGTGGATGCACGTGCGTGCACGTGCGTGCACGTGCGTGCACGTGCGTGCACGTGTGTGCACGCACGTGCACGTGTGTGCACGTCTGTGCACGTGCGTGCGCGTGCGTGCGCATGCGCGTGCGCGCGCGTGCGCGTGTGTGCACGTGCGTGCACATGTGTGCGTGCACATGTGTGCGTGCGCGTGCACGTGTGTGCGTGCGCGTGCGTGCAACGTGCGTGCGCGTGCGTGCAAACGCGTGCACGTGTGTGCACGCGTGTGCACGTGGGTGCACGTGTGTGCACGTGCGTGCGCGTGGGTGCACGTGCGTGCACACACGTGCACGCACGTGCACACACGTGTGTTCACGTGTGTGCACGTGCGTGCACGTGCGTGCACGTGCGTGCACGTCTGTGCACGTGCGTGCACGTGCGTGCGCGTGCGTGCGCGTGCGTGCGCTTGCACATGGGTGCACGTGCGTGCACGTGTGTGCACACGCGTGCGTGCGCGTGCGTGCGTGCGCGTGAGTGCACGTGCGTGCACGTGCGTGCGCATGCGTGCACGTGCGTGCGCGTGCGTGCGCGTGGGTGCTCGTGGGTGCGCGTGGGTGCGCGTGCGTGCGCGCGCACACACGTGCGTGCACGTGCGTGCGTGCGCGTGCGTGCACGTGTGTGCACGTGTGTCCACGTGCGTGCACGCGCGTGTACGCGCGTGCACGTCTGGGCACGTGCGTGCGCGTGAGAGCGCGTGCGCGAGCGTGCGCGCGCGTGCGTGCGCGTGTGTGCACGTGTCTGCACGTGTGTGCACGCGCGTGTACGTGTGTGCGCGTGCGTGCGCGTGCGCGTGCGTACGCATGCGTGCGCGTGCGCGTGCGTGCACGTGTGTGCGTGCGCGTGCGTGCACGTGTGTGCGTGCGCGTGCACGTGTGTGCGTGCGTGCGCGTGCGTGCACGTGCGTGCGCGTGCGTGCACACGCGTGCACGCGCGTGCACGTCTGTGCACGTGCGTGCGCGTGCATGCGCGCGCGTGTGTGCACGTGTCTGCACGTGTGTGCACGTGCGTTCACGTGCGTGCACGCGCGTGTACGTGCGTGCGCGTGCGTGCGCGTGCGTGCGCGTGCGCGTGGGTGCGCGTGCGTGCACGTCTGGGCACGTGTGTGCACGTGCGTGCGCGTGCGTGCACGTGTCTGCACGTGTGTGCACGCGCGTGTACGTGAGTGCGCGTGCGTGCGCGTGCGCGTGCGTGCACGTGCGTGCACGTGGGTGCACGTGCGTGCACGTGCGTGCACGTGCGTGCGCGTGCGTTCGCGTGCGTTCGCGTGCGTTCGCGTGAGTGCGCGTGCGTGCGTGCACGTGTGTACATGAAGAGTAGATGAATGTGAAAATGCCTTTTCACACACAGTGCACTTGAAGGGTTTCTCTCCTGTGTGTGTTCTCTGGTGTATTACAAGAGTAGATGAATGTGAAAATGCCTTCCCACACACACTGCACTTGAAGGGTTTCTCTCCTGTGTGTGTTGTCTGGTGTTTTTTTAAAACAGATGACCATGCAAATTCCTTCCCACACACAGTGCAGTTGAAGGGTTTCTCTCCCGTGTGTGTTTTCTGATGTACATGAAGAGTAGATGAATCTGAAAACGTCTTCCCGCACCAAGTGCAGTTGAAGGGTTTCTCTCCTGTGCGAGTTCTCTGGTGTTTTGTAAAATGTTCAGGACGATCCGTGCTGTATGCACACCGGTCGCATTGTTGCCTTTTTGCACCAAGCCGCGCCGAGTGCCTTTGCTCCATCAGACCACTTCTGCAGAGGCAGCGACAGCTGCAGACAGAAACAAAGAATATCCACACCATCTACACGTCAGTATCGAGGCCCAGAGGAATGCATATACACAGTCACACGTGACTTACACGTCTATAATTATTCATATATTTATGATATAGTAAAAAAAAAGTGTCCCAAATTCATCACACGGGCTGTTATGGCACACAATGAGAGGCCAAATGGTCATAAACATGCCTGGAAGCCCTCGTATCTTCAAAATGAACGTTAACCCAAAACTCAGCACACAATTTCAGCTGTCTGGCTTCTAAATAAATGTTTATGAAAGCTAAATTAAGCTGACATAGCAAAGGGTGTTGAAAATAATACTATTTGTGTTATGCTGTTGTATACTAACCCTTCTTCCAAAATTGAGATTAATCATATTTGATGAGATTTTTATATATTATCTTTTTACTTGTTTTTTTAATGAATGAAACACACCAAAGCGCAGCAAACTGCAAAACACCAGGTGTTGTTAAGTAATGAACTGGAGGAGGGCTAGGATGGCAGAATTTGCAACCTTGCTTCAAGGAAAGATAAGGCCTGATGAACGGGCACATGTCACCCGTGCAGGCGGCAGAGACAGTGGGAGTGTCAGCCAGACATAGTTAAGGCAAAAAGCCCAACCATCCTGCATGGTTTTAAAGTAACGTCAAAATTCGAAATTCAACAACAGAGTAGGCTAAATTATCGATCCTCGCGCTCGCTCAAATTGGAGACCAGGCTGCGAGCTACATCAATGAACCATTGCCCATTTGCTAATCCAATACTGAATGTTAATATTACTGAAGTCAAAACGAATTCTATGACCTCAGCACATGGGCAAATAATAGGGCAGTGTCGACTCAAAGGCAATGGAAGAAAGCAGAGGCGCCTTTGTCTAAATCACAACCACAGAAAGCCAGGAATCATCACTGATTGTGTGTTTAGGGATTCCGAGCTAGTTAGAACACGTGCACACAGGGGGGAGGTAGAAGTACGCCTTGTCCTCCTGCAGCTGAGGGAACAAAGATAAACATGAAGTGGGTCAGCTCAAGGCTGTGTGCACAGGGGAGGGAGCTGATTTAAACAACCCTGCACGTCTGAACGTGAGGGGGCCTTTGTCCTGAAATTAAGAATAACACTCCCAGAGCAGAAGGTTGGATGGCCACAGCTGATTTAAAAGAGTGTTGTATATCTCTCAAGGAGGCAGACCCAGCTGAACAACAAGGCTGCGGGGGTCACCAGAAGTTCGCGTTCGCCTAGTTAAGACAAAAAGCTCAATTATTCTGTATTGCTATTAAAGTAACGTTAAAGTCGGAATTTAACAACAGGGTAGGCTAAAGTTATTGATATTCACACCCACTCCAATTAAACCAGGCCACAAGTTACGCCTACTGAACCATCACCATCATTAAGTCAATATGAAATGTTATTTCCATACTTTAATACTTTCTATACAACTCGACCCGAAGCATATGCATGAAAAGACAAAAGTAAAACTTATGAAAAGCCAGGATAACGGGATGAATCACCACCAGGTCGAATATAAATACATAATAAAAAACGATGTTAAACCCAGGGTCGGAGAGAAAGGGAGATCCCGGCCGTCTTTGTATCCCCGCAGCGCGGGATAGGAGTGTGTATACGCTCGGGGAAACACCTCCACTTGAGTCAAGCACCACGATGGGAAACGACAGACCTTAGGTTACATACAGAATCATAACTGTGGAATAGTAAGGGACAAATGTTAACTTAAAACTTTTTAACCATTTCTTTGTGCGCCGGGTTGGAGAGAGTGTTGCCCCTCCCTCCAGGTTGTGCAACACGAACAAAGACGCCTATGAGACGATTTGTAACGTCTGTGTTTTGGGTTCATGAAGAAGGCCAGACAAGAGATAATATTGCACCCAGACAGAGAGACGACCTCGAGGCAATTTGTAACATCTGATTGTTTGCTCGTGGGTTTATGGAGGGAGTGTGACGCACACAAGGACATACGGACGTACGGACACACACATGGACACACCTGCCTACGGACAGATCCTGACACAGCAAAAATCGAAAGAAGCCCCGCCTTGTGGGCGGGATCCAGGGGGATTTTTCGGCATAAAGGAAAGGATCCTGAGCATTGGAAACTAGTGCGACCAGCGGGTCGACTCAGGAGTGCGACCAGCGGGTCGACTCAGGAGCGAGGGCGACCAGCGGGTCGACCCAGGAGCGAGCTCGACCGGGAGGGTCGGCTCAGGAGCGAGCTGCGACCAGCGGGTCGGCTCGACTCTTCTTCAGCTCGTCTGGGACTCAGCCGAGTTCGATCGGCTTACCAAAGCCGGCTCTCGGGGCTCGACTCAAGCGGCTCCCCATCTCCTCTGCAGGCGGGCAAGACCCGCTTGACAGCTCAACTCGGCCTGCGTGGGTCAACCTCTGCCGAGTCGGAGGTCTCTGCTGCCGCCGGAGTGGTGAGGGTCGCGGTTTGGCGACGACCCAACACTGCACGCTGCGAGCGAGTTGTGGGCGCCACCTACCGACCGGGTTCCGAACTGCGACAGCGTATCAACGGGCATCCGAACCAGTTCACCACGGTGACAGGGGAGCGACTGATACGTATGACGCGCACCGCCCCCTCACCACACGACCACCAGGCGTCTGTTTGACATAAAGAATCGACTCCGAACACTGATTATTCAAGACAACTCTTACCACTCAAACACACTCGAACCCATAAGCCATCCGTGGCTGGGAAGGCATCACAACGAGACCGAGTGATGGCCATCCGTCGTTTATAAGAGTATTCGTAATTTTTATCTTTAATATTTAGTGGGCTGTACTCTTAATCGCATAAATTCCCAACAGATCCATCAATACGAACTGATTCTTGGCACCTCCTTCCGCCGAGCCACGCTCACGTGGGGAGTGGTGGCCCACCGGATCCTTATCAGGTGATCTGGTCCCCAATTAGTAAACTTGGTATAAGATAACGATCTTCGGAAAAGGAGCACCGTCGCAGGCCCTTACTCCGAGCCGTTCTGTTGTCAGATAACCTGCCGATGTATCTGTTGAGATTGGTGCCTTTAAGAATAATAACTGTTTTTGATTGTGTTTTTTTATCGCCGTATAATCTTTCAAGTATCTTTCAGTCATAATCGCCGCACGTACTCGCATCCTCTACAGAATATTCAACTGTCCCGTGACCCAAGGTGCTAACAACGTGATAAGGGTTGCGTATGATCAATAAGGAGTGCGGTACTGCGTGAACAATATTGAGTATAATCATTCATTAACGTTAAGGTTTTCTTAGCATAGTATTTGCATATTTTAACGACTCTCTCTCTCACTAACAACCATCGCGTTATGCGGGATCCATGTGCCGTTGTCAAAGTGAAATCAGACAATCGTTGATGATACTGTATTGATGCCGTGTTGACGTTCCGGGATTGAGAGTTCGCATACTATATCATAGTTAAGGTTGAATTAGTAATAAATTGATCAATACAGAAGTGGTTGTGTGATTCTTTCCTGAAATCTATGCATAAGATCTGCTTCTGCGTTGAGATCTGAACTTGGTGACCTTAATAAACACACTAATACATACTCAGTAAATGTTAAAGCGATAACGGGGTGAACCGGGGACCTAAAATATAACCACGAATACACACTCTGGGAATGTTAAAGCGAGAATGAGACGAACCTAGACAACGATGCCGAGTTAATCTAAGTTAATATTGCATACTTACACCACACCTGCATAACTGCATACGATTAATTGCCTTATTCCGATCGATAACCCACCCTCGTCACCGAGGCGGGGTCTGGTTATCATAACGACTTGCATTATCATAATTACACCCACTCGCATAATTAATACGATTACCTCTCGAATTGGCATAATTAAAATGTGCATAATTACATAAATTAACATATTTCCGGATAATTACACATTTGGCCAAATTTCATTTAATTATTATTATTTTCACTGAATATTCATAACCCACATATACAACATAATAATTTCACCCACGCACGCATACAACATAACAAATTTCGATAACCAACATATACAACAATGCACAAATGCATAAATTAATGTTCAATCACAACTTAGAGGTGTGATGCCAGGCACAGATGTCCTTGATTGCTGGGATGAGCAGTTCCGACTTCAGCTGCTGCACGTGTGTGCTGTGATCACTTCCTGACTCCATTCTTACAAAGAGTTCCAGAGGAAAACTAAAATAAATTACTGTTTTGATATAACCTCTGTGCTCAATAGAGTTAATAGACTTTACTGCAAATACAAACTTGACACTGTCACACACTCAGAGGTGGAGCCAGGATTTTCAGGTAGGGGGGGGAAACCCCTCCAGCAATGAAAAATTACAGGAGTTGTAAGTAAGGAGTTGTTAGTGAGAAAGGAGTTGTTAGTAAGAAAGGACTTGTCCCTTGCTTTTCATTCGACGCGTGTGATCGTCATCGCGCTCGCTGAACGTGTTGATGCCTTCAGGAAAGAAAAATAGACTTTTGTATTTTGGGGGGGGGGGGGGGGGGGGGGGGAAATGACCATGACGTATGTGGCATCAACCCGCATCACACCTGAGCTAAGCGCTCTGCAATGCTTACCCCCCTACCACATGGCTCTTCGCGCGCCGTACTTCTACAGCTGTTCACAGCGTGCCGGGAGATTTTAGGTGGCGCTTCGCTCCTGGCCGATGAAGTCAATGGCTTCTCGGAGTTTCAATACAAATCCGTGTGAAGAACGGGTACAACTGCCATCTTAAATATAAAACAGAACTTACACCTGTTTGTTTGTGTGAAGCAGCAAAAACTCTCCAACGCTGTGAGCTCTGGCGTCATGAAATTTTCACAGCTTATGCTGTCTGGAATGTCTAAGCGAACGCCACGTCATTCCCTTCCCGAGTGGCAAAAATCGACCTGACGTAGCAGTGGGTTCAGGTTGAATTTCCTTGAGTGAAAACATCCGATTTAGGTAAATTGAAGTGTTTCGGCTTCCTTCTTGCAAGCATCAATTTTTTCAGGGTTTTTCATTGAATTATGAGGGAATATTAAATTAATCCAAGACAAGAATCCAAGTCCCGGGCGAAGCCGGGTAGTGAAGCTAGTTACTAATAAACCCCAATGATCCTATCAAAATTAGGGATTTATATCGGATCGTTGGGGGGGCACGTGCCACCCCACCCCCACTGGCTCCACCACTGTCACGCACTGGCATGGTTCACAGGTGGTGGTGTGTCCAGACCCACGCCTGGCCACCTTCACCTGCTCAGTATTAATGCTTCCTCACTCCAAGTAATTCATTGAGGATCAATCAACACAGCCGAGGCTGCGTGTCTCTCTCTCTCCGTGGTGAGATGTTAACTACCTCTCCTGGCATACAGGAAGTCGTGGGTTCGATCCCAGCCTTGACGCCTGCTGTATATTTGGAGTTTGCGTGCCTCTCTCTCTCTCCCCCTGTGGTCGCGTCGATTTCCCTCCGTGTCCCCCGGTTGTCCCCACTCCACATGCAGAGAGTGAACACCGCCACGCGTCCAGAGTGAACACCGCCACGCGTCCAGAGTGAACACCACCACGTGTCTAGAGTGAACGCCGCCACGCGTCCAGAGTGAACACCGCCACGCGTCTAGAGTAAACACCGCCACGCGTCTAGAGTGAACACCGCCACGCGTCTAGAGTGAACACTGCCACGCGTCTAGAGCGAACACCACCACGCGTCCAAAGCGAACACCGCCACGCGTCTAGAGTGAACACCGCCACGTGTCGAGAGTGAACACCGCCACGTGTCTAGAGTGAACACCGCCACGTGTCTAGAGTGAACACCGCCACGTGTCTAGAGTGAACACCGCCACTCTGTTGACGAGCCTCACCTTGTTGTTATTGTTGTTGTGGGCAGGTCGCTTTTGAAAACAAGAGCGGTACAGCAGCTCAAGCGGGCGTGGCCTGGTAAAAAATGAAAAAAAACTGTGTGAATATTTAAAACAAAACAAGTTACAAAGTAGCGAGCCAGGTGAAGGGAAATTAAAACTTAAGCAAGATACTCTTTGGTTCTTTCGGTAAAGTCACGTAGAATAAATAAATACATTATATAATAGCATACGACGTTTCAACTGCAACACAAGCAATCATCATCAGGTACAAATGAAAGAGGAAACAAACCTATTAAACTTAGAGTCAGCTAACATAACAGTCAACACCCTACCTGGTTGATAACGTTCTTCCAAAGATTGCTCAATTTGAGAGAGAGACATGGAGACACATAGACAGACACATAAGCAGAGAGAGATGACACAGAAAGAGACACATATAGACACACAGAGAGAGATGACACAGAGACACACAGAGAGAGACACACACACATAGACACACAGAGAGAGAGACACACATAGACACACAGAGAGAGATGACACAGAGAGAGACACACATAGGCACACAGAGAAACAACGCCTCTGTGTTGAGGCCTTAAATAGAGAGGGGGGGGGGTAGAGAAACTAGCACGTCAATGCAAGGCCGTAGCCATGGAGTCAACATTGGGGGGGACCAAATCTTCCACGGGTCTGGGGTCCCCCCCCCCAGAAAAATATCTAAATTTGAAAACTATTTTCCTGCCATTTCCTCCCTAAAATATTTTTAAAAGTTCACTAGCACATGGGATGGACTTTGTTTTATTTGATACAATAATGTCTAATAGTGTATTGTAATACATTGCTCTGTTTTTTCTTTTTTACCTTTCTTGTTTCATAGTATGTAATGGCAGAGATTAGGGATTCATAAAGTACAACGCAATCCTACAAACAGGAATCTATGCATTGTTATATGAAGACAAGTCCAGATTTCGTGGCCAAGGTTTAGCAAATTGTTGTCTTTATTAACAGAGCATCGCAATTATTATTTACAAATATTTTTACAGAAACATATTGGGGGGGCATATTTGATTATTATACTTATTATAACATATTATAACATTATAATTATGACATATTATACTTATTATAACATTATAATTATGACATATTATACTTATTATAACATTATAATTAATATATATTAATATAATTATTATAACATATTATACTTATTATAACATTATAATTATTATATATTATAACATAATATTATACTTATTATAACATGTTATAATGACGGCCTTGTGTCAATGAAAGACTTGGAGGTTTGGAGACTGCACAGAGAGAGACACTTAATGTAATGCAACACAGAGAGTCGGTCAACACACCAACTCACGTACTCTTAGGTTTTTTTCGGTAAAGTCACCACGTAGGTAAAAAATGAAATTAAAATTAATAAAAGTAAAAATTGAAATAAAATTATTATAAATCATGCCTCACTTGATGCAGCAAATTATAGTCTACATTATAGACTGCCAGTACACTACCCAGCTTAATAACCAGGCTACAATCTACATTATAGACTGCCAGTACACTCACCCAGCTTAATAACCAGGCTACAGTCTACATTATAGACTGCCAGTACACTCACCCAGCTTAATAACCAGGCTACAGTCTACATTATAGACTGCCAGTACGCTCACCCAGCTTAATAACCATGCTACAGTCTACATTATAGACTGCCAGTGCACTCACCCATCTTAATAACCAGGCTACAGTCTACATTATAGACTGCCAGTGCACTCACCCAGCGTAATAACCAGGCTACAGTCTACATTATAGACTGTCAGTACACTCACCCAGCTTAATAACCAGGCTACAGTCTACATTATATACTGCCAGTGCACTCACCCAGCTTAATAACCACGCTACAGTCTACATTATAGACTGCCAGTACACTCACCCAGCTTAATAACCAGGCTACAGTCTACATTATAGATTAAATTAATAAAAACGCCTCACTTGATACAGCAAATGTGGCTGTGACGGTGCCACCTGATGACGGAGACTTGTGTTGCCTCCGAAACGTCGTGATTTGTTTATATTTTATTTCTATTTTTACTTTTATGAATTTGTATTCATTTTTTACCTACACGGTGACTTTACCGAAAAAACCCTAAGAGTATGAATCCTTGCAGTCACGAAAGCGTCACATCTCGAGTTAACACAACTAACGCTTCGCCTGGCTGATCGCGTTCTTCCACAGGTTGCTAAACTATCTTCTTGGTTTTTCCGGTAAAGTCACTTAGAATGGAAATAATAAAAATAAAAGGGAATATTATTTCATTATTTCCATTCTACGTGATATAAAACATAATTAAATTGTACAGTTTTATTTTTTTATTTCTATTCTACGTGACTTTACCGAAAGAACCAAGAAGATGAATCACTGCAGTCACGAAAGAAGCTTTACATCGAAATTGCTCAACGAAGCGAGAGAATTGAAGCGAACGCGACCAGGCGAGGGCAGGAGGCACTAGGCCCCGCGTTGTAAAGTTTAAATCTGGACATCGCTTCCATGCTCGCTGCTACTCAATTGACATCCCTACGAGAGAGAGAGCGAGGCTCTACCTCGGTAAACAACAACAACAACCACCACAACAACAACAACCACCACAACAACAACAACCACCACAACCGCGATGAGAATTTCTCACCTCAGATTTCAGTTCCCGCGCGGAGCGGCAACATTCCGTTACCTCGTGACGTCACGCGGCAGCAGGAGGTGACATGACGTCACTTGAGTGGTACAAGACACTCCCCTCCCACAATGAGCGGCTCCGTAACTTTCATAAATTATGTTAATGAGCCGCCAGTCAGTGGGCGTGGCTTTGCCCAAATAAGGAAAGTGCTTGAACAGATAACGGAAGTGACCCAGGCAGAGGTGACGTCACGCTCCCTTGAGACCGGTTGGGGTGAATACTTTGGTGACATGACGTCACTAGCAAGGTACACCTCCCCCTGGCGTTTCACGCCGATGAGGTCATGCTGAATGGTGACGTCACAGAGCGGAGTTGGAGTTTAAGTTGATTAAGATTCATTTTCCATTGCTCCCTCCCTTGAACAGAGACCCCTTGGGTGTGTGAGCTCAGCTCAACAATGTGGACATTATTGTGTGTGTACACATGGACAGTGTGTACACACGTGTACATTGTGTGTGTGTGTACACTGTGTGTATGTGTGTGTGTACACACACACATACACACAGTGTACACACGTGTACACTGTGTGTGTGTGTACACACAGTGTACACTGTGTGTGTGTATGTAATATTGTAAATTACGGCGGGAGACCACTTGACGGGTAGCACACACGATCCCATTTTTAAGCGCGTGTCACCCCTACATATACGCGTGTGTACGTGTGTGTGTATACGCGTGTGTACGTGTGTGTGTCTGTGTATGTATGTGCGTGCGTGTGTGTGTGTGTGCCTGTGTGTGTGTCCGTGCCTGTGTGTGTGTACATGCGTGCGTGCCTGTGTGTCCGTGCCTGTGTGTATGTGTGTGCATGTGTGTGTGTCCGTGATTACGAACACTCCCCGCTTACGAACCCCCCCCCCCCGCATACCCCACTTACGAACACCACCCCCCCGCATACCCCCACTTACGAACACCACCCCCCCGCATACCCCCACTTACGAACACCCCCCCCCCGCTTACCCCCACTTACGAACACCACCCCCCCGCACCCCCACTTACGAATAATAACAGGGGAGTCAGTTGTGAGTGCGAAGGGACTGGTGGCCACGGGAGGTAATCATCACCAGCGGTGCCAGGCTAGGTGTCTGTACCCCCCCCCCCCAATCACCCTCCGGTGCCAGGCTAGGTGTCTGTACCTCCCCCACTCACCCCACCCCCCCGGTGCCAGGCTAGGTGTCTGTACCCACCCCCACTCACCCCCCTCTCTCTCTGTGTCTCTCTCTGCTTGTTAAATCATCACCACCACGGTGCCAGGCTAGGTGTCTGTACCCCCCCCCCCAATCACCCCCCGGTGCCAGGCTAGGTGTCTGTACCTCCACACTCACCCCCCCCCCCCGATGCCAGGCTAGGTGTCTGTACCCCCCCCCACTCTCTCTGTTAATGCGCGTGCGTGCGCGTGCGTGCGTGCGCGTTGCGCGTGCGTGCACGTGCATGCACGTGTGTGAACGTGCGTGCACAGTGCGTGCACGTGCGTGCACGTGCGTGCACGTGGGTGCACGCGTGTGCACGTGTGTGCAACACGCGTGCACGTGTGTGCACGTGTGTGCACGTGTGTGCACGTGCGTGCACGTGCGTGCACGTGTGTGCACGTGTGTGCACGCGTGTGCACGTTTGTGCACGTGTGTGCGTGTGCGTGCACGTGCGCGTGCGTGCGCGGTGCACGTGTGTGCACGTGTGTGCACGTGCGTGCACGTGCGTGCACGTGGGTGCACGTGTGTGCACGTGTGTGCGTGCGAGTGCACGTGTGTGCGTGCGCGTGCGTGCGCGTGCGGTGCGCGTGCGTGCGCGTGCGTGCACGTGCGTGCACACGCGTGCACGCACGTGCGTGCACGCGTGTGCACGTGTGTGCACGTGTGTGCCACGTGTGTGCACGTGCGTGCACGTGCGTGCACGTGTGTGCAAGTGTGTGCACGCGTGTGCACGTTTGTGCACGTGTGTGCGTGTGCGTGCACCGTGGCGTGCGTGCGCGTGCACGTGGTGCACGTGTGTGCACGTGCGTGCACGTGCGTGCACGTGGGTGCACGTTGTGCACGTGTGTGCGTGCGCGTGCACGTGTGTGCGTGCGCGGCGTGCGTGCGCGTGCGCGTTAATGCGCGTGCGTGCGAGTGCGTGCGTGCGCGTGCTGTGCGCGTGCGTGCACGTGCGTGCACCGTGCGTGCACGTGCGTGCACGTGCGTGCACGTGCTGTACGTGCGTGCACGTGGGTGCACGTGTGTGCACGTGCAGTGCGCGGGCGTGCACGTGCGTGCACGTGGGTGCACGTGTGTGCACGTGTGTGCGCGTGTGCACGTGTGTGCACGCGTGTGCACGTGTGTGCACGTGTGTGCGTGCGCGTGCACGTGTGTGCGCGTGCGTGCGCGTGCGTGCGCGTGCGTGCGCGTGCGAGCACGTGCGTGCACGTGGGTGCACGTGCGTGCACGTCTGTGCACGTGCGTGCACGTGTGTGCACGTGTGTGTACGTGTGTGCACGTGCGTGAACGTGCGTGCACGTGCGTGCACGTGCGTGCACGTGCATGCACACGCGTGCACGTGTGTGCACGTCTGTGCACGTGTGTGCGCGTGCGTGCGCGTGCGTGCGCGTGCGTGCGCGTGGGTGCGCGTGCATGCGCGTGCGTGCACGTGCGTGCACGTGGGTGCACGTGTGTGCACGTGTGCACACGCGTGCACGTGCGTGCACGGGCGTGCACATGCGTGCACGTGGGTGCACGTGTGTGCACGTGTGTGCGCGTGTGCACGTGTGTGCACGCGT
>NW_026891433.1:0-8663 GCF_015708825.2 Lethenteron reissneri
CACGCACGCACGTGCACGCGCACGCACACACGTGCACACGCGTGCACGCGAGTGCGCGGCGCGTGCGCGTGATTGCGCACGCGCGCGCACGCGCACGCACGCGCACGCAGCCACACGTGCACGCGCACGCACGCACGTGCACGCACGTGCACACGCGTGCACCCACGTGTACATGCGTGCACGCACGTGCACGCGTGTGCACGCACGTGCGCGCACGCACGCGCACGCACGCGCGCGCACGCACGCGCACGCACACACGCGCACGCACACACGTGCACGCACACGCACGCACGTGCACGCACGTGCACCCACGTGCACACGCGTGCACGCGTGTGCACGCACGTGCACGCACACGCACGCACACGCACGCGCACGCACGCGCACGCACACACGTGCACGCGCACGCACGCGCACGCACGCGCACGCACGCGCACGCACGCGCACGCACACACGTGCACACGCACGCACGTGCACACACGTGCACGCATGTGCACGCACGTGCACGCACGTGCACGCACGTGCACGTGTGTGCACACACGTGCACAGACGTGCACACACGCGCACGCACGCGCACGCGCACACGTGCACACACGTGCATGCACGTGCACGCACGGGCACGCACACACGTGCACGCACGCCGCCCGCACGCGCACGCACCTGCGCACGCACGCGCACTCACACACGTGCACGCGCATCGCACCAACGTGCACGCCGCACAGCACCCACGTGCAAGCACGTGCACGCAACGTGCACACACGTGCACCCACGTGCACACGCGTGCACACACGTGCACGCGTGTGCACGCACGTGCACGCACGCGCACGCACGCCCACGCACGTGCACGCACGTGCACGCACGTGCACGCACGTGCACGCACGCGCACGCACGTGCGTGCACATGCGTGCACGCGTGTGCACGTGTGTGCACGCGTGTGCACGCGTGTGCACGTGTGTGCATGCACGCACGTGCACGCACGTGCACGCACGTGCACGTGTGTGCACACACGTGCACAGACGTGCACACACGCGCACGCACGCGCACGCGCACGCACGCGCACGAACGCGCACGCACGCGCACGCACGCGCACGCACGCGCACGCACGCGCACGCACGCGCACGCACACACGTGCACGCGCACGCACGCACGTGCACAGACGTGCACACACGTGCACGCGTGTGCAAACACGTGCACGCACGTGCACGCACGCGCACGCACGTGCGTGCACATGCGTGCACGCGTGTGCACGTGTGTGCACGCGTGTGCACGCGTGTGCACGTGTGTGCATGCACGCACGTGCACGCACGTGCACGCACGTGCACGTGTGTGCACACACGTGCACAGACGTGCACACACGCGCACGCACGCGCACGCGCACGCACGCGCACGAACGCGCACGCACGCGCACGCACGCGCACGCACGCGCACGCACGCGCACGCACGCGCACGCACACACGTGCACGCGCACGCACGCACGTGCACAGACGTGCAACACGTGCACGCGTGTGCAAACACGTGCACGCACGTGCGGACGCACGTGCACGCACGTGCACACGCACGTGCACGCACGTGCACACACAGGGCACGCACGCTGTCTATATGACGTGCACACACTGGCACACGCGTGCACACCCGTGCAGCTACACGCGTGCACGCACGTGCACACGCCGTGTACAGCATGTGCCACGCACGTGCACGCACGCTGCTACGCGCACGTCACTGCGCACGCACCCACGCAGCACAGGGCAATCACGGCCTCTACTACGTCGCGCGCACGCGCATGCACGCGACACAGGCCGCACGCACGCGCACTGTCACACACGTGCACCGCGCACGCACGCACCGCTGTGTGCACGACACGTGCATCCACGTGCACGCGCGTGCACGCACGTGCACGCACGTGCACGCACACACGTGCACGCACGCGCACGCACGCGCGTGCACGCACGCGCACGCACACACGTGCACGCACGCGCACGCACGCGCACGCACGTACGCACGCACGTGCACGCACGTGCACAGACGTGCACGCGTGTGCAAACACGTGCACGCACGTGTGCAAACACGTGCACGCACGGGCACGCACGGCACAGCACGTGCAGCGGCATGTGCAACACGTGCACGCACGTGCACGCACGCGCACGCACGCGCACGCACCGCACGGCACGCGCACGCACGCGCACGCACGCGCACGCGCAATCACGCGCACACACGTGCACGCACTGCACACACGTGCACGCACGCACACGCACGCGCACGCACGCGCACCGCACGCGCACGCACACACGTGCACGCGCACGCACACACGTGCACGCGCACGCACACACGTGCACGCACGTGCACGCACGTGCACACACGTGCACCCACGTGCACACGCGTGCACACACGTGCACGCACGTGCACGCACGCGCACGCGCACGCACGCACGCGCACGAACGCGCACGCACACGCACGCACGCGCACGCACGTGCGTGCACGCGCACGCACACACGTGCACGCGCACGCACACACGTGCAACACGTGAACACGCGTGCACATACGTGCAACACGTGTGCACAAGCGTGCACGTGCACGCGCGCGCACGCACGCACGCGCACGCACGCACGTGCACCGCGTGCGTGCGCAGAGGCGTGCGGCGCGGTGCAGTGTGTGCGCACACGTGCCACACACGTGCACACACGTGCACGCGTGTGCACGCACGCGCACTTGCCCGGAGCCGCACGTGCACAGACGTGCCACACACGTGCACCAAAGCGTGCACACAGCACGCACGCGCACGTGCGTGCACGCGCACGCACACACGTGCACGCGCACGCACAACGTGCACACACGTGGAACACGCGTGCACATACGTGCACCAACGTGTGCACAAGCCGCGCACGTGCACGCGCGCACGCTCACGCACGCGCACGCACGCACGTGCACGCGTGCGTGCGCGGCATGCTGCCGTGCGCCGGCGTGCACGTGTGTGCGCACACGTGCACACACGTGCACACACGTGCACGCACGCGCACGCACGCGCACGCACGCGCACGCACGCGCACGCACGCGCACGCACGCGCACGCACACACGTGCACGCGCACGCACGCACGTGCACAGACGTGCACACACGTGCACGCGTGTGCAAACACGTGCACGCACGTGCGGACGCACGTGCACGCACGTGCACACGCACGTGCACGCACGTGCACACACGTGCACGCACGCGCACAGACGTGCACACACGTGCACACGCGTGCACACACGTGCACACGCGTGCACGCACGTGCACACGCGTGTACGCATGTGCACGCACGTGCACGCACGTGCACGCAATCACGCGCACGCGCGCGCACGCGCATGCACGCGCACGCACGCGCACGCACGCGCACGCACACACGTGCACGCGCACGCACGTGCACGCACGTGCACGTGTGTGCACACACGTGCACACACGTGCATCCACGTGCACGCGCGTGCACGCACGTGCACGCACGTGCACGCACACACGTGCACGCACGCGCACGCACGCGCGTGCACGCACGCGCACGCACACACGTGCACGCACGCGCACGCACGCGCACGCACGTGCGCACGCACGTGCACGCACGTTCACAGACGTGCACGCGTGTGCAAACACGTGCACGCACGTGCACGCACACACGTGCACGCACGCGCACGCACGCGCGTGCACGCACGCGCACGCACACACACGTGCACGCACGCGCACGCACGCGCACGCACGTGCGCACGCACGTGCACGCACGTGCACAGACGTGCACGCGTGTGCACGCACGTGCACGCGTGTGCAAAACACGTGCACGCAACGCTGCACGCACGCGCACGCACGCGCACGCACGCGCACGCACGCGCACGCGCACGCACGCGCACGCGCAATCACGCGCACACACGTGCACGCACGTGCACACACGTGCACGCACGCACACGCACGCGCACGCACGCGCGCGCACGCACGCACGTGCACGCGCACGCACACACGTGCACACGCGTTCACACGCGTGCACACACGTGCACACGCGTGCACGCACGCGCACGCACGTGCACGCACGCGCATTCACGCGCACGCACGCGCACGTGCAATCACGCGCACGCGCGCGCACGCGCATGCACGCGCACGCACGCGCGCGCACGCGCGCGCACGCACACGCAACGCGCACGAACGCGCACGCACACACGTGCACGCGCACGCATCGCAGCACAAGCACGCGCACAGACGTTGACACACGTGCACGCGTGTGCAATCACGTGCACGCGCACGCACGCCACGTGCACGCGCACGCACAACGTGCACACGCGTGCACACACGTGCACACGCGTGCACGCACGTGCACGCACGTGCACGCACGTGCACGCACGCGCACGCACGCGCACGCGCCACCGCAACGCGCACGGCGCACGCGTGTGCAAACACGTGCACGCACGTGCACGCACGCGCACGCCACGCGCACGCACGCGCACGCGCAATCACGCGCACACCGCGCACGCACGCGCACGCACGGTGCACGCACGCAGCACGCACGCACACGCACGCGCCAACGCACGCGCACGGCACGTGCACAAGCGGCACGCACGACGTGCACACGCGTGCACACACGTGCACACGCGTGCACGCACGTGCACACGCGTGCACGCACGTGCACACGCGTGACGCATGTGCACGCACGTGCACGCACGTGCACGCACGCGCACGCACGCGCACGCACGCGCACGCACGCGCACGCGCAATCACGCGCACGCGCGCACGCGCATGCACGCGCACGCACGCGCACGCACGCGCACGCACACACGTGCACACACGTGCATCCACGTGCACGCACGCGCACGCACGCGCGCGCACGCACGCGCACGCACACACGTGCACGCACGCGCACGCACGTGCGTGCACGCACGCGCGCACGCGCGCGCACGCGCGCGCACGCACGCGCACGCACACACGTGCACGCACGCGCACGCACGTACGTGCACAGACGTGCACGCGTGTGCAAACACGTGCACGCACGTGTGCAAACACGTGCACGCACGTGCGCACGCACGTGCATGCACGTGCACGCGTGTGCAAACACGTGCACGCACGTGCACGCACGCACGCACGCGCGCACGCACGCGCACGCGCAATCACGCGCACACACGTGCACGCACGTGCACATACGTGCACGCACGCACACGCACGCGCACGCACGCGCACGCACGCGCACGCACGCACGTACACGCGCACGCACACACGTGCACACGCGTTCACACGCGTGCACACACGTGCACACGCGTGCACGCACGTGCACGCACGTGCACGCACGCGCACGCACGCGCATTCACGCGCACGCACGCGCACGTGCAATCACGCGCACGCGCGCGCACGCGCACGCACACACGTGCACCGCACGCACGCACGCGCCCGCACACGCACGCGCACAGACGTGCACACACGTGCACGCGTGTGCAAGCACGTGCACGCACGTGCGCACGCACGTGCACGCACGTGCACACGCACGTGCACGCACGTGCACGCACGCACGCGCACGCACGCGCACGCACGCACGTGCACGCGCACGCACACACGTGCACACGCGTGCACACACGTGCACACGCGTGCACGCACGTGCACGCACGTGCACGCACACGCACGCGCAGCGCGGCGCACGCGCACGAGCGCACGCACGCGCACGCACACACGTGCACGCGCACGCACGCACGTGCACAGACGTGCACACACGTGCACGCACGTGCACGCACGCGCACGCACGTGCACGCACGCGCACGCACGCACGTGCACGCGCACGCACACACGTGCACACGCGTGCACACACGTGCACACGCGTGCACGCACGTGCACACGCGTGCACGCACGTGCACACGCGTGTACGCATGCGCACGCACGTGCACGCACGTGCACACGCGTGTACGCATGCGCACGCACGTGCACGCACGCGCACGCACGCGCACGCACGCGCACGCACGCGCACGCGCAATCACGCGCACGCGCGCGCACGCGCATGCACGCGCACGCACGCGCACGCACGCGCACGCACGTGCACGCACGTGCACGTGTGTGCACACACGTGCACACACGTGCATCCACGTGCACGCACGCGCACGCACGCGCGCGCACGCACGCGCACGCACACGTGCACGCACACGCACGCGCACGCACGTGCGCACGCACGTGCACGCACGTGCACAGACGTGCACGCGTGTGCAAACACGTGCACGCACGTGTGCAAACACGTGCACGCACGTGCGCACGCACGTGCACGCACGTGCACGCACGTGCACGCACGTGCACGCACGTGCACGCGTGTGCAAACACGTGCACGCACGTGCACGCACGCGCACGCACGCGCACGCACGCGCACGCGCAATCACGCGCACACACGCGCACGCACGCGCACGCACGTGCACGCACGCGCACGCACGCACACGCACGCGCACGCACGCGCACGCACGCGCACGCACGCACGTGCACGCGCACGCACACACGTGCACACGCGTTCACACGCGTGCACACACGTGCATGCACGTGCGTGCACGTGTGTGCACGTGCGTGCGCGTGCGTGCGCGTGCGTGCGCGTGCGCGTGCGTGCACGTGCGTGCACGTGCGTGCACGCGTGTGCACGTGTGTGCACGCGTGTGCACGTGTGTGCGTGCGCGTGCACGTGCGTGCGTGCGCGTGCGTGCGCGTGCGTGCGTGCACGTGCGTGCACGTGCGTGTGCACGTGCGTGCACGTGCGTGCGCACGTGCGTGCACGTGATTGCACACGCGTGCACGTGTGTGCACGTCTGTGCGCGTGCGTGTGCGGGCGCGTGCGTGCGTGCGCGTGCACGTGTGTGCGTGCGCGTGCGCGCGCGTGCGCGTGATTGCACGTGCGCGTGCGTGCGCGTGAATGCGCGTGCGTGCGCGTGCGTGCACGTGCGTGCACGTGCGTGCACGCGTGTGCACGTGTGTGCACGCGTGTGAACGCGTGTGCACGTGTGTGCGTGCGCGTGTACGTGCGTGCGTGCGCGTGCGTGCGCGTGCGTGCGCGTGCGTGTGCGTGCGTGCACGTATGTGCACGTGCGTGCACGTGTGTGCGCGTGATTGCGCGTGCGCGTGCGTGCGCGCGCGTGCGTGCGCGTGCGTGCACGTGCGTGCACGTGTTTGCACACGCGTGCACGTGCATGCACGTGCGTGCGCACGTGCGTGCACGTGTTTGCACACGTGCGTGCACGTGTTTGCACACGCGTGCACGTCTGTGCACGCACGTGCACGCACGTGCACGCACGTGCACGCGTGTGCAAACACGTGCACGCACGTGCACGCACGCGCACGCACGCGCACGCACGCGCACGCGCAATCACGCGCACACACGCGCACGCACGCGCACGCACGTGCACGCACGCGCACGCACGCACACGCACGCGCACGCACGCGCACGCACGCGCACGCACGCACGTGCACGCGCACGCACACACGTGCACACGCGTTCACACGCGTGCACACACGTGCATGCACGTGCGTGCACGTGCGTGCACGCGCACGCACGCGCACGCACGCGCACGCACGTGCACACACGTGCACGCACGCACGCGCACGCACGCGCACGCACGCGCACGCACGCGCACGCACGCACGTGCACGCACGTGCACGCACACACGTGCACGCACGCGCACGCACGCGCGCGCACGCGCACGCACACACGTGCACGCACGCGCACGCACGTGCGCACGCACGTGCACGCACGTGCACAGACGTGCACGCGTGTGCAAACACGTGCACGCACGTGCGCACGCACGTGCACGCACGTGCACACACGTGCACGCGTGTGCAAACACGTGCACACACGTGCACACACGTGCACGCACGCGCACGCACGCGCACGCACGCGCACGCACGCACACGCACGCGCACGCACGCGCACGCACGCGCACGCACGCGCACGCACGCGCAATCACGCGCACGCACGCGCACGCACGCGCACGCGCGCGCACGCGCATGCACGCGCCCGCACTCGCACGCACGTGAACACGCGTGCACATACGTGCACCCACGTGTGCACAAGCGTGCACGTGCACGCGCGCGCACGCACGCACGCGGACGCACGCACGTGCACGCGTGCGTGCGCAGGCATGCGCGTGCGCGCGAGTGCACGTGTGTGCGCACACGTGCACACACGTGCACACACGTGCACGCGTGTGCACGCACGCGCACGCACGCGCACGCATGCGCACGCACGAGCACGCACGTGCACAGACGTGCACACGTGCACACGCGTGCACACACGTGCACAGCGTGCACGCCGTGCACACGCTTGCACGCACGTGCACGCACGGCGCACGCACGCGCACCGCGCGCACGCGCACGCACGCGCACTCGCACGCACGCGCACGGCACGCGCAATCACGCGCACCGAGCCACGCACGCGCACGCACGCGCACGCAACGTGCACGCGTGTGCACGCGCGCGCACGCACGCGCACGCATGCGCACGCACGCGCACGCACGTGCACAGACGTGCACACGTGCACACGCCGTGCACACACGTGCACACGCGTGCACGCACGTGCCACCGTGCACGCACGTGCACGCACGCGCACAAAGCACGCGCACAGCACGCGCACGCGCACCACGCGCACCGCACGCGCACGCGCATCACGCGCACCGCGCACGCAAGCGCAAGCACGCGCGCACGCGC
>NW_026891434.1:0-17608 GCF_015708825.2 Lethenteron reissneri
TAAAAGGATTGAGGTCGTCGCTGTCGTGTAGCCACCCGATCCATAGCCCCGCTCACCACTACCACTGCTACCCTCCCTCCATCACCACCCTACCACCCCCCTTCTACAACCCCCACCACGGCTACCCAAACAAGCCCAAACCCGTGCCCGCGGGAAGGTGCGGGGCCGAAGTAGTCGGGGGGGGGAAGGGCACAAAGAGGAATGGGCGGGGCCTGCAGAGGAAGGGGCGTGGTCTAGGGAGTGATGGGGGCGGGGCATAAAAGAGGAATGGGCGGGGCCTACAGAGGAAGGGGCGTGGTCTAGGGAGTGATGGGGGCAGGGCATAAAAGAGGAATGGGCGGGGCCTGCAGAGGAAGGGGCGTGGTCTAGGGAGTGATGGGGGCAGGGCATAAAAGAGGAATGGGCGGGGCCTACAGAGGAAGGGGCGTGGTCTAGGGAGTGATGGGGGCGGGGCATTAAAAAGGAATGGGCGGGGCCTGCAGAGGAAGGGGCGTGGTCTAGGGAGTGATGGGGGCGGGGCATAACAGGAATGGGCGGGGCCTGCAGAGGTTGAACTTACCTGTTGATTTAATGCAACAGAAGCAGAGAATCTAATCACGTGCAGCCAACATCAGCAATGGCTCTCGGGCGCAGATGCGGCCACAGGCCAACTCGTCTGATCTATTCGTTTTTCTGATCGCGTCTTTCTTTCAAGAAGTATATTTCAACCGCCACACCTCTATGCATTGATGTTACAATAATAATATTAGTAACCTTTCGGCTTTGCATGCGAGGTAGACAGGAGATGGCAGCACAGCAAGCGGGTTCGTTGAACCCGTCTGTGCAGCAGATCAGGACCTTCCTGAGGAGGTGTTGAGACTCGGCGAGGCCTTCATGCTCGAGTAACTAAAGGGCGCTGTTGTTGCAATCCAGAGGTCGCCGGTTCGATCTCCCGGCCCTGGAGTAAAACGATGGATCGCTCTCCAACACACCGGTGGGCTGAAGTAGTAACTAATTGGCGCGTTGTTTACGTGACGAACCTATCTGGCTGCGTCGGATGGTGGAGGCTTACGACACATTTATACCAACGCGATCTAACCCAAAAATCTTTGTTATGAATAATATTGGTCGCGAAAGCCTACGTGTTAAACGATGGATCACGTTTATTAAATCCCCCCTGCCCTCACCACATCTGTCCAACCAGCAGATATAAATGAGTACACCACGGTGAGTCGATCGGCCGATTATGCGTGGTGGGATAAAATGTGGGTGTACCCAACGCCTCTTCTGAGGCACACTGGCCAACGTGCAAGAGTTGGCCACACACCACCGAGCGATGCTCGATAGAGCTGTACGTACAGTACGTTGAACTTCTTTCGCACCGTACGTAGCTAATCGGGTGCACTTCCTGCCAGTAGGTGCGTGAGCGAGCAATTGTATTGTGGCACCTTCGTTGTTATCATCATCATCATCATTTTCGTTATTAGGGCGCCAACGGCAGAGCTGGCGCGTGCTGATGACATTGTGTGCTCACCGCAGGGCGCACGCACGGAGGAGTCGCAGACGCTGGAGCAGAGGAAGAGGGTGGCTCACAAGCTCAAGGAGGAGCTGCTCCAGAAGAAGTGAGCCAGCCCCCCTCCACACTCTGGACTGACGCTCGCCAGCTCAGGGTGGCCCGTGCCGCCCACAGCGGTGCGTGTACGGCCGAAGGCGTTTGCCTTCCGTGACGCAGTACACTACACGTGATGAAAAAAACATATATATATAAGAAATCGGTCAGTATAGGAATAACAAGCGATACAGACACACCTTACTTCATAATGTAATGTTAAGTAACGTTCATTAACGCCTCATTCTTATTAGTTTTTGTCAATGTGATGCCGGTAGAGGTCTTAGCGAGCTGACCGCGAATACGGCCGGGGATCCATTCATCGACGACTAATCTTCTGCGTCGCTGCTCGACTGGAATAGACAAGTCACACGCGACGAGCAGCCAGCAGGCATAGCGAGCGGCACCCTCGCTGCGATGTGCCGGTGTGCTGAACCGTATCTTCCGGGTCAATGACACGGAACAGACCCAGCTGGATTTCAAGTTTGACATGCAACAAATATGACCCCCCCATTCCCTGGATGCATTGTGTTCTAAGAATCAATTGTAATCGGTAGATCCAGGTTTTATTCGACCAGGGTTTCCCAATTCCTGGCGACTCACCACGCTACGTCTTTCCGCGTTTACCGAATTTACTCCCCATTCAAGCACACGTGACTTGGTTCCACGCTGCTGCCCGCGTCCGATGATTGTCAAAGACGTCCCACGTGATGCCGCTAAACAATCAACGTTCTTGCGTTAATAGAGCCGATTCACGTTACATTAAGATCTCAGTGTGCACGTGTGGTGTACACGTATTTCGTGTATACACACACACAATACATGTGGCGAGATGTTAACTACCTCGCCTGGTATACAGGAGGTCGTGGGTTCGATTTCGACCCTGACGCCTGCTGCTGTATATTTGCATGTGCTCCCCGTGGTCGCGTGGATTTTTCTCCGGATCCTCTGGTTTTTCCCTCCACATTTAAAAACATTTAGAGTATTTGGCTGCTATACATGCCCACGTGATGATGAGCCACTACTTCGTTGAGCTATCATTTGTGACGGCCAGATCGCTTCTGAAGAAGAGCTACATAGCTCAATGGGCCTCACCTGGTAAAACAAAAATAGCAGTAAAGTGGTTCGTGTACGGGTACAGCACACGTGTTCCATGTGACACAGCGTTAACTGCTTAGCGTGTCACGTGGGATGTGTTTAACAACCATCGGGCGCATGCAGCATGGGATGCGTTAACCTGTTTTTGAATGGTGGAGGAGTCATTTGGTAAATGCAGGATGGCGAAGCGTGGCGGTGGGTCGTGAGGACTGGGGTCAGGGAAATCCTGCATTAGACCTTTTCAAAGTTAATACCATCACGCAGAGGTGGGACAAAGTCATTGTTATGCAAGTCCAAGTCGAGTCTGAAGTCATCAAATTCATGACTCGAGTCTGACTCGAGTCCAAGTCACATGACTCGAGTCCACACCTCAGAGGTGGGACAAAGTCATTGTTATGCAAGTCCAAGTCGAGTCTGAAGTCATCAAATTCATGACTCGAGTCTGACTCGAGTCCAAGTCACATGACTCGAGTCCACACCTCTGCCATCACGTACCCATTACTACACCAGTCGATGACTCCCACTCGCGTCAACAGTCAACGATTTGTTTAATCCATAGTTAAAGGTTTTTGTTGGGTTAGATCGCATAAATGTGTCGTTGAACCCGCCACCACCCGACACAGCCAATTAGTAAGGTTTGTCACATAAATAGAACATTTGTTTTAATTGATCGCATTAACTGCCGATGACCATATCTCGCCTGAAATGCGCCCAATCATGTCAGATCTTGGAAGCGAAGCGGGTGGAGGAGGTGGGGGTTTTTGGAGCCTGTCCAGTCATTGGCCGGATGACCACAACGCACAACACTGGGCACAGGTTGTCGTGGGACCACGTGGTTTACGCAGCGGAGGGCAGTACAGCAAGCCGGTCTGCTGTTGTACTGCGCTTCCACGAACTAAAACACGTACGAACTAAAACACCACAACTAAAACACCACAACTAACACAACAAACTAAAAACACAACAAACTAAAACACCACAAACTAAAACACACAAAATAAAACACCCGCAAACTTAAACACCACAAACCTAAAACACACAAAATAAACACTGCACACACGTAGCAATAAAGGGACACCCGCTGAAGGTGATGCATGTCATATGACACAAGTGTGTGTTGCCGCACGAGGCTAGATGTGTCGCTAGCTGCTTGACAATGTTCTCATGTAACTAACTAATCCGTTTTAAGTTCCTCAAGTGTCCGCTACGAAACACTAGTCAATAAAGGCGACTTTGTGCGTGTCTGTGAATGTCTGGAGGTGGGTTTTTGTTCCACACGCGCACCCTTCCATTGCCTGTCCACGCTCGCAGCCATGAGCAGCCGGCACATTCCTCGCTCAACGCGGCTCTCTTTGTCAGGAAAGCATCGACCACTGCCGCGTTGAACGAGCCATGGAATTTTTTTCTTTGGGTCTTTCGGTAAAGTCACGTAGATATGTTCAAAGAAAATCACGAAAAAAGAACTAAAAAACTCGTGTTATTTTCCTTTGAACCTATCTACGTGACTTTACCGAAAGACCCAAAGAATATGAATTCCTGCAGTCACGAAAGCTTGAAGTCACGATGGCATTTAGTTTGAACGCGGGGGATCTCTGCAGTATCGGGACGCGGACACGAGGGGGCGCAACGCGGGAGGGAATTCGCAGCGCACGCCGCACACCACAGCCCGACCTGCCGCCGAGGGAGAGTGGGTGGGGGGTGTAAAGAATAACGGGTTTTTTTTAAATTAATATTACTGTAATGTATCATTACGCTTGTTTTACCCAGGATGGCCTCGTTGAGTCTCAAGACACTTTTAGTAGTAGTAGTAGGAGGAGGAATTGAATCAATCAATGTTAATTTGTTGTACGGAAAGTGCAATAGAGCCAGTTACCCAGCTAGCTTGCAAGGGAGATCCGTGGTGCGTGTCGTCACAGCGCACGGAGAGGCACATCAGAGGGGCGCAGGCTGCATTGGAACAACGCGCCAGAGGTGCAGGCAAAGAACAGCCGCTTACACAACAAAAACGAATTGAATACAGCGCGATATGAATGTGTGAGGGAACACAACTTTTGTTTTACAACGCGGCATGCGAATTGTGATATAGCGCGATCGACGCGAACAGGACTACGTCGCAGCGCAGCGAGTAGGAATCAGCGGTCGTACGGCGGCCTCGGCGTAGCACCGCACGAGGCAGTGGGATGCTGCTGGATGCTTCTAGATCAGCGGTCGGGAACCTATGGCTCGCGAGCCATATATGGCTCTTCCAGTGACGACATATGGCTCCCAGACAATTTTGAGTTGGAAAAATAATAATAATAATAAATAAAATAAAAATCAGTTTGGAACCTGATTTTAAAATACTTGCAATATTTCTTAATAATACTGTGTCATTTTAAAGTAAACAGAAATTAGTTTTGAAGATACATTTCACGGGTCACGCCTGCATGAAGCTCAACCTCACCACGTATGAACCTGACTACAAAGCCATCAGCAAAACCATGCAGCACCAGAAGTCGCATTAAAAGTAAGACATTTAATTATTATACGTTAAAAATACTATATGGCTCTCAATGAAAATATTTAGAAATATTTGGCTTTTATGGCTCTCCTAGTCAAAAAGGTTCCCGACCCTGTTCTAGATGCTACTAGATGCTACCCACGCGCCTCGGTGTTTGTTCGGCCTGCGTACATCTCACGTGTTATCGCGGACTGCGCTTTACCCCCTATATCAAATATTGTTCATTATAACTAGAGTTTCTCATACCGCGGTGTTTATCAGGAACACCGCGTGATGGGAGAACAACGCGACTGCACTGTGGCCAGACTCGGTGGGACCTGGGAGGGCCCCTCGGGGCGTGCAGGTGCCTCTGCGCGGTCAGCGCGAGTCGCAGGCTGAGCGCGCGTGCACCCCGGGGGCCGTCTCTGATCGCGCGTCACGAGCCTTGTGTACCCAAGGAGCGTTGTGTACCCAAGCAGCCTTGTGTACCCAATGAGCATTGTGTACCCAAGCAGCCTTGTGTACCCAATGAGCATTGTGTACCCAAGAGCTTGTGTACCCAAGCAGCCTTGTGTACCCAAGGAGCATTGTGTACCCAAGAGCATTGTGTACCCAAGCAGCCTTGTGTACACAAGCAGCATTGTGTACCCAAGCAGCCTTGTGTACCCAAGAGCTTGTGTACCCAAGCAGCCTTGTGTACCCAAGCAGCCTTGTGTACCCAATGCGCCTTGTGTACCCAGGAGCATTGTGTACCAAGGAGCATTGTGTACCCAAGGAGCTTTGTGTACCCAAGCAACCTTGTGTACCCAAGCGCATTGTGTACCCAAGCAGCCTTGTGTACCCAATGAGCATTGTGTACCCAAGCAGCCTTGTGTACCCAAGCAGCCTTGTGTACCCAATGAGCCTTGTGTACCCAAGCAGCCTTGTGTACCCAATGAGCCTTGTTACCCAAGCAGCCTTGTTACCCAAGCAGCCTTGTGTACCCAAGCAGCCTGTGTACCCAAGCAGCCTTGTGTACCCAAGGAGCTTTGTGTACCCAAGCAGCCTTGTGTACCCAAGGAGCATTGTGTACCCAAGCAGCCTTGTGTACCCAAGCGCCTTGTGTACCCAAGGAGCATTGTGTACCCAAGCGGCCTTGTGTACCCAAGCAGCCTTGTGTACCCAAGCAGCCTTGTTACCCAAGGAGCATTGTGTACCCAAGCAGCCTTGTGTACCCAAGCGGCCTTGTGTACCCAAGCAGCCTTGTGTACCCAAGCGGCCTTGTGTACCCAAGCGGCCTTGTGTACCCAATGAGCATTGTGTACCCAAGCAGCCTTGTGTACCCAAGGAGCATTGTGTACCCAAGGAGCATTGTGTACCCAAGCAGCCTTGTGTACCCAAGGAGCATTGTGTACCCAAGCAGCCTTGTGTACCCAAGCAGCCTTGTGTACCCAAGCAGCCTTGTGTACCCAAGCGGCCTTGTGTACCCAAGGAGCATTGTGTACCCAAGCAGCATTGTGTGCCCAATGAGCATTGTGTACCCAAGCAGCCTTGTGTACCCAAGGAGCATTGTGTACCCAAGGAGCATTGTGTACCCAAGCAGCCTTGTGTACCCAAGGACATTGTGTACCCAGCCCTGTGTACCCAAGCAGCCTTGTGTACCCAGGAGCTTTGTGTACCCAAGGAGCGTTGTGTACCCAAGCAGCCTTGTGTACCCAAGCAGCCTTGTGTACCCAAGCAGCCTTGTGTACCCAAGGAGCCTTGTGTACCCAAGGAGCTTTGTGTACCCAAGCAGCCTTGTGTACCCAAGGCCTTGTGTACCCAACAGCCTTGTGTACCCCGAGCCTTGTGTACCCAAGGAGCCTTGTGTACCCAAGAGCTTTGTGTACCCAAGCAGCCTTGTGTACCCAAGCAGCCTTGTGTACCCAGCTTTGTGTACCCAAGGAGCTTTGTGTACCCAAGGCGGAGCGCGGTTGCCATGGGCCCTGGGTGCGTGGAATTAACCGCGGCTTCCGAGTCCAATCACGATATACGACGTTTCGGGCAATGAGCCTTCTTCAAAGAACAAACGTCACAGATTTGTTTATTTTTGATTTTTGAAGACCACAACAGTGGCGAGTGACGACCGGGCGTCGAGTGTGAAGGATCGTGGTCGTGATCGTCGTCGTGATCGTGGTCGTGTCGAGGGTGCATTGGTGAGAGAGGGCGGAGTCTGGGGGGGTCCGGAACACGCCGTGGGTGTGCACGGCGTGGCTGACTGAAGAGTGAGTGGGATGAGGCTTTTCTGATTTCCGACAACAACAAAAACCTCTCTGTCTCTCTCGCCCGCTCGCCCGTGAAGAGTCGTGAGCTCATCGCGCGCGGCGGACGCTGCACAACCGGTTGGGTCCGGGCGAGGCAGCAGCAGCAGCAAAGAGCGTGCCAGGCCAGTGGGACAAAGTCATTGTTATGCAAGTCCAAGTCGAGTCTAAAGTCATCAATTCATGACTCGAGTCTGACTCGAGTCCAGTCACATGACTCGAGTCCACACCTCTGTGCCAGGCACTGGGCGATGCAATCCATCAGGGCTAATTGCAGCGCGAACCGCGGGCGTGGCCTCACTGGCACTGGGCGGAGGACGACGCTGCGACACTCAGGGAGACACGGCGGAGTGCCAAACGAGAATCCGACGGATGAACGCCGCCGCATGAGATCCAACTGGTGGCTTGACCGCAGAGGCCCGAGGTGTAATGATGAAGAGGAGTTGTGCCAGGTCACGGACACAACACGTCCCGCTCGAGATTACTCCTCGGTCGGGCGAGGGAAACCGGTCCTGGGCCCACGCCCCCGCTTCTCAAATCCCGCACCGACCACGGCGGCGTGACAGAGCACCGCACGGAGCAGTGGCGTGGTGGGTGGGGCGTGGTGGGGTGTGGTGGGGCAGGCCTCGTGGTCTGGCTGTGGGTCGACAGTTTCAGTTTCATTTATTAGGTAAAGCCCTTTTGATTGAAAGCTTTCGTGGCTGCAGGGATTCATATTCTTGGTTCTTTCGGTAAAGTCACGTAGAAGGGAAACAATAAAATACAAATATAAAACGATCAAAGTCTCACGACGTTTCGATTGCAACACAAGTCATCATCAGGTGTGAAAACGACAGCAAGAAAATTATTGCTGTGGTTTTGCATTAATGGGTGCTCGCTAACAGCACGTGTCCCAACAGTCTGTTATAAGTTATCTTACCATATAGCCTCTTGTCACAGCAGCCCTTTTGCCCACTCCAGCAATTGCTTCTTGCTGTGGCTGTCCCATCTGATGACGGACGCTTGTGTTGCGCCCGAAACGTGATTTATTATTTTATTTCTATTATGATTTCTATAATTTTTATTATTTATTATTTATTTTTACCTACGTGACTTTACCGAAAAAACATAAAAGTACGAACGAAACCTGTTCTTTGTCTCAAACTGACATTAATTAGACAACCCGTGTTTCACAACAACCACAAATACACGACACTTTTATGTAAGAGGCCACATTATGTTGGCAGGAAGTGTACGGTATCGTCACAAAACCAGTCCGCACGCTCCTGGATGGGTCCAGAAGGCCCATCACGTGCAAGAGGGCTGGTGAACTGGAATCTCGGGTTGTGACGCAATCATCGATTTGCATTTCATAGAAATGTTGAAGAGTCGGGCCACAATCCACGACGGGGGTCGCGGAAAAAAAATCAGCATTGTTCAATTTGTGCCAACGATATCCAAATGCTCTTGGTTCTTTCGGTAAAGTCACGTAGAAGGGAAGTAATAAAATAACCCCCCCCCCCCCCACCTCCTACGCATTTCCCATAAATATGCTAAATTCCTCTTGATATGCAAATGATTTTGTCAAGGCGCTCTTCTTCCACCTCCAACCCAGCTTATATATATGCTCCAAGCTTGGCAGTGTTTCATTCTTCACCTGAAGACGGCTGCTTGCGTTGTAGCCGAAACGTCGTGAGAATTATTTTATTATGTTTTATTTTTATTATTTTATTACTTCCCTTCTACGTGACTTTACCGAAAGAACCAAGAAGATGAATCCCTGCAGTCACGAAAGCTTTAAATCGAAAGATATCCAAAATGTATGGCGAATATGTTTGCAATTTGCGTAAAAGTAAATGCCACTTTGTGTAAAAAATCAATGCCGACTTAAATCTATTTAAGGAACGCAACCGGAGGATTTCTCCACAAATCTGGCTGTCCATCTGATGATGGCAGTTGTAATTACTGGCGAAACGTCGTACTCAGATTGTAAATGTTGTGGATTTACTCTCCATCACACCTGGGGGGGGGGGGGGGGGTCAGACATTTGTGACGATGTGTGACGAGGGGAGGGGGGGAGAAATGTGACGTCACATCAAAATACGCAACTTTAAATAAATATAGACAACACGTTCTACTTAATTTAATATACTTTTTAATAAATGTTTTCTCCTACAACATTACATTAAATACGCACTACAATGACAATAGTTTAAAGCGATTTGAAGCATGTTTTATTTTTGGGGGGTTGGGGGGCGGAGCAGAGCTTTGTGACGTCATATTTGAGGGGGGGTCTGACTTTTTGTGACGCCGTGTGACGAGGGGGGGGGGGTCAAAAATCATCCAAAATCGCGTGACGTCATTTATAGACGGCCCCTTAGTGCTGTACTAGTGACGAATTGGCACGTTCTGTTGACGTGCTGGCCCAACGTTGCTGGAACGTTGACTCGGGACGGCCCCTCCCGCGGTTGTCGTGGAGACCATTGTGACCTCGGGCCTGGTGAGGCCTCCTGCCCCCGCGTGCGTCACGAGTTTAGGCCACGCCACTCGAAACAACAACAAACCCATTGTGTGACAATACAATAACAACCCCATTGCGTGACTAAACAATAACAAACAAAACATCCGAACACCAGCATGCCATAAAATAGAACCCCTGGTCGCAAGCGATACAGGCCAAACCGCCTCAGCTACCCGATGCTTGGAAACGTGTTGTTGTTGTTTTAGAATAGGCCCAGGCTTTTGAGTTACGCGCCTGAATGTTATAAATGTAAAATCTTTTTTATAATTGTTTATCTTTGGAGAGGGAGCGGGGAATTGTCGACTGCAGTCACGACGAGAAAGCCCTTTGTCAAGCCACTGTTGGATAAAATGGCCTCCCACCACCACGCTATGTTCGTCCTCTTGAGTGTTGTTGTGGGTTCTGACCATACTTCACCACGCTGGGCAGTGCGGGTTAGTGGAGAGAGGCACGCCCAGATACGTATCGCTTCGCAGCTCATGGTAGCCATGGTGCGGGGATTTTCCCACTGATCCACGTACCCGCTTTATTCGCGCTTTCGCCACTTACAAAGCTGTTTCTCAACCCTAATTTCCCTACCCAGTAAATGTGCAACGTTGTGCCAACGTTCGCCCGACGGTTCAGACCGCGCGCCAACGTTGTCGCAACGTTGGCGAGCCTACCGGGTTGTAATTGTTCTCTGGGTGCCATTGATGTGTCACGTGTCACGATGATGCAATCCCTGTCGACAATCAGTGCCACGTGGCCGTGTCGCCAAACTAAGTTCTCGCAAAATCTCGACGGTTAGTCAACAAGATGCAGTCATCAACAATGTCACACGAGACGAATTTACTCTGGATGTTTTTTTTTCTTGTTCACACAAGAGCATTTGATTCAGGGTCATGAATAACTGGATAATTTCACGCCGCAGCGTCTCCCTTCGGGACGACCTTTGCTGTTTGCATCAGAATTGTAGCGCCAAGAGCAAATGTATCATATGTGCCAAAATGTATCGTATGTTTGTTTTTCCTCCTGATGACGATCGCTTGTGTTGTGATCGAAACGTCGGAGTTTTTCTTTGTTATTTTCTTTCAACCTATCTCCGTGACTTTACCGAAAGACCCAAAAAATATGAATTCCTGCAGTCACGAAAGCTTTAAGTCATTATAAACAAATGTATGTGTTTTAATATTTACGTGTTTTTTATGTATAAGGGCCCCTTTATAACATCTGCTACAGGGCCTGCACTAGCTTCATCCGTCACTGAACGATGCCCTCTCTGAATCGCGAATGGATAAACAAACCGTCACCTGACGTGGCTGTCGCGTTTGATCCCTTGTGAGATCGCGTGGTGACTCGCTCGACCGGCGGCCTTTGAGCGCCACGGTGGGCTCAGAGTAACTCCTGAGATTCAGATGCCACTGCTCGACACCAGAACCGGCCCTAGACCTTTGAGGGCCCTAAGCAAAATTTTGTTGGAGGCCCCTTTGATGTATGATTTTTTTCACCCACTAGCTAGCAGTGACTCTAGGGGGCCCTCTGCTGGCCACGGGGCCCTTTGCAATTGCAAGGGTCGCTTAGTGGCTGGGCCGGCTCTGCTCTACACCGTGAGTCTGTGACCACTTCTAATTCGCGTCTCTGGCTCGTTGTTTCTCCGCGCCTTCAAGAGGAGATGGAGGAGGAGGGGGGGAGGTAACACAGCAGCAGCCAAACACAAGGTTGAGAATAATCGCTGGTCTAGAGGGGTCGTCATCGCATTGCAGGCGGTCCATATCCCTGGCGCCAAAGCGACCACAACTCCCCCACTCACCCATTGATGGTCGCGGTCAGCCACAGATTTACGGCCGCACATTTGTCAACGACTGCCCCACTCCGCTGATGTCGGGGCACGGCCGTGGGCCCGGAGTCCTCGCTCCTGCTGCTACTCCCACGCTGATGCTGCTGCTGCTCACACGCTGATACTCACACGCTGATGCTACTGCTGCTACTCCCATGCTGATGCTGCTGCTACTCCCACGCTGCTACTCCCACGCTGCTGCTGCTGCTACTCCCACGCTGATGCTGCTGCTGCTACTCCCACGCTGATGCTGCTGCTGCTACTCACACGCTGATGCTGCTGCTACTCCCACGCTGATACTCCCACGCTGATGCTGCTGCTACTCACACGCTGCTGCTGCTACTCCCCGCTGCCACTCCCACGCTGATGCTACTGCTGCTACTCACACGCTACTACTCCCACGCTGATGCTACTGCTGCTACTCCCACGCTGATGCTACTGCTGCTACTCACACGCTGCTACTCCCACGCTGATGCTACTGCTGCTACTCCCACGCTGATGCTGCTGCTGCTGCTACTCACACGCTACTACTCACACGCTGCTGCTGCTGCTACTCCCACGCTACTACTCCCACGCTGATGCTGCTGCTGCTACTCACACGCTACTACTCCCACGCTGATGCTGCTGCTGCTACTCACACGCTACTACTCCCACGCTGATGCTGCTGCTGCTACTCACACGCTACTGCTCCCACGCTGATGCTGCTGCTGCTACTCAGACGCTGCTACTCCCACGCTGATGCTGCTGCTGCTACTCACACGCTACTACTCCCACGCTGATGCTGCTGCTGCTACTCACACGCTGCCACTCCCACGCTGATGCTGCTGCTGCTACTCACACGCTACTACTCCCACGCTGATGCTGCTGCTGCTACTCAGACGCTGCTACTCCCACGCTGATGCTACTGTTGCTACTCCCACGCTGATGCTGCTGCTACTCACACGCTGCTACTCCCACGCTGATGCTGCTGCTACTCACACGCTGATGCTGCTGCTACTCACACGCTGCTACTCACACGCTGATGCTGCTGCTACTCACGCTGCTACTCCCACGCTGATGCTGCTGCTACTCACACGCTGATGCTGCTGCTACTCACACGCTGCTACTCACACGCTGATGCTACTGCTGCTACTTCCACGCTACTGCTGCTACTCACACGCTGCTACTCCCACGCTGATGCTGATGCTGCTACTCACACGCTGCTACTCCCACGCTGATGCTGATGCTGCTACTCACACGCTGCTACTCCCACGCTGCTGCTGCTGCTCATGATTTGGCTGTCACCTGCCTCGCTCGACGAGACGAGCAGACGATACTAATAGTAGTCATTATTCCATTGGAACCTCATTTGCCAGTAAAAAATATGATAATAGTTTTTTTACCCTTCTATGTTGCCAGATAGAAGGGTAAAAAACCAATTATCAGTAGTCATCATTGTTGTTACGTAAATGCATTGTGTAATTGTAAATGGGCACTCCCACCGACTCAGCACTCCCCCCCCGCAATCTCTTTAGAACAGTTGTGCTTGTGTGTTTTGTTTGTTGTCCTTCGCCCGCACCTCCGATTCGCGCGGTTGGCTACGTACGGTGCGAAAGAAATTCAACATACATACCACTGCCTTTTTTTTTACAACGGGAAGTTTGATCTCAACTTTCAGCACCCGCCCCCCAAATCTACAATCCAAATGTTCGAGCCAAAGAGGCCATCGTCAATCCTCTGCTCGTCTTGGGTCACCCATCAACATCCGTGCGGGCGAACGAGCAGGCCGCGTGTCCTCGTGGATCACGCCGTCACGGGAAGACCGGGAGGAGAGTCGATGATGTAACAATGCATGGGGACTTATTTCAACGGGATAGGAGAGGGAAGCGAGCAGAGAACGAAGGGGGAATGACATGGAAACGATGGCGAAAGAACGGAGAAACGGGACAGCAGGGGCCAGGAGAGATGATAAACTATTAAAACGATTAAACTATTTTTCATGTGACCAGGTAAAGCCAACTGAGCTATATCCCTCTTTTTCAGAAGCGACCAGGCTATCACAAACGATAGCTGAACGAAGTGTCTTATCACGTGGACATTTATAGCAGCCAAATTCTCTTCAACGTGTGTTTCTGTATGTGGAGGGGAAAACTGGAGGACCCGTAGAAAAATCCACGCGACCACGAGGAGAGAGAGACACGCAAACTGCAAATCTACAGCAGCAGGCGTCAGGGTCGGGATCGAACCTGCGACCTCCTGCACACCAGGCGAGGTAGTTAACATCTCCTAGCCACCGTGATGATGATGAAGAGACACGCGATCTGCAAATCTACAGCAGCAGGCGTCAGGGTCGGGCTCGAACCTGCGACCTCCTGCACACCAGGCGAGGTAGTTAGCATCTCCTAGCCACCCCGAGGGAGGAGGGGGACGAGCGGTGTCTGTTTTCGCAGTGGGGGTGGCCACACAGACAAGTCACGTTTTACGTGAGACTGAGAACTGAATTAGATCAACACGTTTAACTAAACCGACGGCATCAACAAGGAGATCGCGATTAAGCAAGCGGACATTCAAACACCGCCCTGGGAAAAACCCACGGGGGCTGAAAATCAAGCGGCAAGATGGACACACGCCAGATGAACCATGGACGGGGTGACGGGTTATTTATTACCTCGCCTGGGATTTTAGGGAGAGAGAGAGGCGAGAACACGGAACAGTGGCTCGCTCGCTCGGCTGACGTCTCGAGAGGACGAGGTGTTTGAACAAAGTCTAATCCGGCCAAAGTGCCGACACGGCTGCCAGACCTCATAGGCGCCACCGTGAAATCCGAACACTTTGTGTGCACGGATACAAGGTGTGCGTCAGCCGGGAAACAACACAGAGTCATCTCAGGGCGGACGCGAAGGGGGTCACTGGCAAATGTGTGGGTTCAATAGGGGATCTAAGGGGTCCCTAGGAGGTGTGTGGGTTCAATGGGGGATCTAAGGGGTCACTGGGAGGTGTGTGGGTTCAATGGGGGATCTAAGGGGTCACTGGGAGGTGTGTGGGTTCAATGGGGGATCTAAGGGGTCACTGGGAGGTGTGTGGGTTCAATGGGGGATCTAAGGGGTCACTGGGAGGTGTGTGGGTTCAATGGGGGATCTAAGGGGTCACTAGGAGTGTGTGGGTTCAATGGGGGATCTAAGGGGTCACTGGGAGGTGTGTGGGTTCAATAGGGGATCTAAGGGGTTACTAGGAGGTGTGTGGGTTCAATAGGGGATCTTAGGTGTCACTAGGAGGTGTGTGTGGGTTCAATAGGGGATCTGAGGGGTCTCTAGGAGGTGTGTGGGTTCAATAGGGGATCTGAGGGGTCTCTAGGAGGTGTGTGGGTTCAATAGGGGATCTGAGGTGTCACTGGGAGGTGTGTGGGTTCAATGGGGGATCTAAGGGATCACTGTGTGGGTTCACCGGGGACCTAAGCGGTGTGCAAGCAGTCACCACCAGGAGCAAATCGGGTGATTGCAAGCTGCCCTGCCAAGTCGTGCCAGGGTTATATGGCCGCAACAGAGATTTACTGACCTTGACGACGCAGCTACAGCAGCAGCTGCTTCTGCTGCTGCTGAGCCAGATTGTAAGCGCCTGGTTGGTTTATTACTCACCTGAGGTGCCATAATCTCACTCGATGCGCTTAGGGCATTAACACCTGCATCGTAATAATCTGAGAGTGTGGCTTAATCTGGCTGTAGCCGTCCTCGGGCATGAACAATTAATCCTCAAAAAAATCTGAAAGGTGATCTCGTTAGGTTCTGTGACCCGTTGGGCGTTGACGTTGCAACCCGAGGGATCTGAAAGGTTCCTTCACTCGGCCTTCGATCTGTCAGAAACTTCTCACAGGGCACAACCGCGACGATTTAAATATAGCCATTTATCATCATCGCCATTCATCATCATCGTCGTGGGCGAGTACATTCCGCGCGCCGCGGTGGCTAGGAAATGTTAACTACCTCACCTGGTGTACAGGAGCTCGTGGGTTCGATCCCGACCCTGACGCCTGCTGCTGCTGCTGTATATTTGGAGTCTGAGTGTCTCTCTCTCCCCGTGGTCGCGTGGATTTGTCTCCGCGTCCTCCGGGTTTCCCCTCCACGTGTAGAATCGACATCGCCACGCGTTCAGAGTGTTTGGCTGCTGCCATACATTTCCACGTGATGAGCCACTTCGTGGGGCTGTCATTCGTGGACAGGTGACTTCTGAAAAGAGCTACACAGCTCAGTGGGCCTTAGCTGGTAGAATCAAACACATTGTTTAGTTTTAGTTTATTTCAACTTTGTGACACCGCCGTCTAATTCTAGGAGCACCGGGGAAGGGCGATGCCCAATTGTGTCGCGCGCGTGATAATTGACTCCGACGCTGCAGCTGTTCACAGGTACGTCCTGTGGGGCCCAGGTCAGGAGGTGGGTGCCCTGCCTCTGACTTAAAGGTGACGCGGGTGATTGCCTTGTGTGTGGGGTGGGTGCAGCTGGTGTGTGGTGTGTGTAGTTAGTGTGATGTGTGTGTGTAGGTCGTGTGATGTGTGTGTGTGTAGGTGATGTGTGTGTGTAGGTATGTGTGGTGTGTGTGTGGAGGTGATGTGTGTGTGTGTGGAGGTGATGTGTGTGTAGTGAGGTGTGTGTGTGGTGATGTGTGGTGTGTGTGTGGAGGTGATGTGTGTGTGTGAGGTGATGTGTGTGTGTGTAGGTGATGTGTGGTGTGTCGGTATGTGATGTGTGTGGTAGTGATGTGTGTGTGTGTGTAGGTAGTGTGGTGTATGTGTAGGTAGTGTGATGTGTGTGTGTGTAAGTGATGTGTGTATGTAGGTAATGTGTGGTGTGTGTGTAGGTAGTGTGTGTGTTGTAGGTTGTGTGGTGTGTGTGTAGGTGTGTGTGTGGTGTAGTGTGGGTGTGTGTGTAGTGATGTGTGGTGTGTGTGTGAGTGTGGTGTATGTGTGTAGGTATGGATGTGTGTGTGTGTAAGTGATGTGTGTATGTAGGTAATGTGTGGTGTGTGTGTAGGTAGTGTGTGGTGTGTGTAGGTCGTGTGATGTGTGTGTGGAGGTGATGTGTGTGGTGTGTGTAGGTCGTGTGATGTGTGTGTGTCGGTGATGCGTGGTGTGTGTAGGTGGTGTGTGTAGTAGGAGTGTGTAATTAGTGTGTGGCGTGTGGGGGAGCGGTGGTGCAGCTGTTAGCGCCCTGCGCTACGAACCTGGCCACCCGAGTTTGATTCCCGCTCACGGTCAACACCAGTGACCATTATCTGAACTGATCCTGGGCCTCCCCTAGGTAGGCTCGGCCTCAAATGAGTACCTACGATGTGTAAAAACATCGCCACTAGGGAGACAAAGGCGGTCGGGCGTGGTGCTGGCCACCCACCCCCTCGTGTGCCGTGCCGGCCTTCATAGGTGCTACTCGCTAACAGCACTTGCCCCTACAGTCTGTTACAGGCTATACGGAGGGTCTTTGCAGGTGTGTGGCATGTGTCTGTGTACGTGATGGGTGTGTGTAGGTGATGTGCGTGTGGGTGACGTGCGTGTGTGTGTATATATGACGTGTGTGGGCGGTGTGTGTGTAGGGAATGTATGTGGAGGTGATGTGTGTTGCAGGTAACGTGTGTGTATGTGCAGGTGCTGTGTGTATGTGTGTGTGTATGTGTGTGTATGTGTGTGTGTATTGGTGGGGAGCGGTAGTGCAGCGGTTAGCGCGCTGCGCTACGAATCCGGCGACCCGAGTTCCATTCCAGGCTCACAGCCAACACCGGTGACCATTATCTGAACCGGTCCCTGGCGCTCCCCTAGGTCGACTCAGCCTCAGATCAGTGCCTGGTTCGGTGTGTAGTAAACATCGTCGAGACAAAGGCGGCC